>NW_019396387.1:91710-202815 GCF_000591075.1 Eurytemora carolleeae
CTTAACGGGGGGTTCAGGTTCCCTAAATATACAAACACAAGTAAAGAAAAAACGTGGAACTTACGACAATAATAGTTCAATCAGAACTAAGTGAACAGCTAAAATATAATAATAATCATTTATGTTGAAAACGTATACGATAAACACAGAATCAACAATTACAATTTCCCCCGTTGATTATCAAATTTTAGGGGTGGGGGGGGGGGAGGAATTTTTTACTTTTTACTGGTTTTCTGATCTTCAAAATTATTTCCATTAAATTAAAATGTGACGAAAAAATGTCAAAATTTTTTTTAGTTAAGAATTTTTAGAAAATAACTTTCATCAAGGAGCACACACCTTTCCGCTTCCTATCCGTAGTTACACATCCGTCCAGTCTATCCTGGACTCGGGCTAGAGCTTCCTTACCGGGCTTATTCCCATCATCACCACCAACCTCCTTCTTCTTACTCTTATCTCTGAAATATTCAATTACCAGCAAATCAAATTCAATTGAATCAAAATCAAATCAAATTAAAATCAAATCAGATCAGAGCTTGAAACTCTTGTATTGGACACCTATCATGCCGATCGCTAAATCTCTGTATCCACTGTGGACACTTTTAAGTTTCTTCTTAATCCTCTCTTTTGGATATCCTTGCTGGATTCCCAGGAATGCTATGAGAGTTCTCTCATTGATCGAGCGCAAAATTTCAAAATTTCTCGGCGTCTGATTGCTGCTCGGTTTCTACAATCGACGCAGCATTGATCTCCATATCCACAATTCTACAGTTTTTAGCTCAGATCTGATCTGATCAAATCAAATCAATTCAAAATTTTAATAACTTTTTTTCTTCTTCAATTCTTCCGAAGTTACCTTATGGTCCAATCGACTAGAGGATCGAATATAAAAGGACGAAGAACAGACATTAGAAGATCCTTCTGGTCTCTCATCATTCTCAGGGTAACCTAAAACAACATAATCAAATCAAATCAAATCAAATCAAATCAAATCAAATCAAATCAAATCAAATCAAATCAAATCAAATCAAATCAAATCAAATCAAATCAAATCAAATCAAGTGGAGAAAGGTCTTATAACTTGTAGACGGTATGATTCTTTATATTTTTTTTACGATCTTTTTATGTATTTCTAAACCGGTTGAAAAATAAAGATAAAATTTGTTTTAAACCATGAAGAGAGGGGTGGGGTGGGTCAAAGAGAGAGTATGTTTGACCAAAGATAATATTGCCCCTTAAATTCTGACCCAAAGGTCGAAAATAATAAATGAAGATAAGTAGTTCAACTGCTTCTCTAATCTCTACCTTAGCTGAAACTGCAATAGAGAAGTGTTCAGCTACTTTATGCTGAAATAAAAGTAAACATTCTTTTACTCATATTTCTTCCATGGTCTGAGCACTATTTTTATTCGACCCTACTATTGCCCTAAATCCCTTAACATAAAATCACCGACTATGAGCCCCATAGCTCACCTCGCATGATATTCTGAAAGGTCCTTCTGTTCCCAAGGGTCCAAATCCATCCACTATATTGTTGGTTAGTCGGAAAGGAACTATCTCTGGAACCTAGTTTTATCATGAAAACACAAACAAACAAAAGCAAGAATAACGCGAAATTATTGCCATCGTCGTTTCCAAAAAGAGAGGATTAAGAAGAAAATGAAAAGTGTGTCCATTGGATACACAGATTAAGTATCAGGATTAAGGATATCTCATTCTAAAGTTTTCAGCTCTGGACAAACATTTTTCAGTCATACAAGCTAAAAATTAAAAAACCGTTAGCGATATTTCTCATTAAAGCGAAGCAGAAGTCATTCTTTTGCATTATGGTTATCACATATAGTTTAGTAAATGAATGAATGGATTTTAACACAACCCGAATAAAATATCGTTAAATATACGATTTATATCTACTCATTTCGATACAGGAGATAATCCAAGCAAGAAGTGATAAAAACTGTACATGATAGAATAATGAATTGAATCATGAAAGATGAATAAATTGATAAATCATAAATGATCAGCTAATTCCATTGATCTTTAAATTGATAATTTTAAGTTCAGTCCAAGAAAAACTCTTTTATTTGTTCCATTCATTAATTGCATACTTAAAGAATGAATTCAAGTCAAAATAAAAAGAATAATTCAATTTATCAGAACATTTGTGGATTATTTGAATCATTGAATTTTTAAAATAAATTACCGCGTATGTCTCGCTGATATTAAACAAGCTATTCATGTCGACATGAAACGTCTGTCCTGTAGTTGTATCCACGTTTATGTTCTCCAGATGTCTATCTCCCAGACCCAGGATGTATCCCATCATAGACATAACGGCCGTTGTCCGGGTGAAGGCAAGCCGAGCCGCAAACCACGCCTTTATAACAACATTCGATAATTAATAATTACTTAAGGATAAAATTGTGGATTTTGATAGTTAGTTAAGTAGGAAAAAGAAACATCGAATAGAAATAAAGAAGTACTGAACCATTCACATTTTTATTGAAGTTCATCGAAAAACCCTTTAATTTTTGGCAAGTAATCCCTTAACGGGTTAAAATTTTAAAAAGTTTATTGAATATTAGGATTTTAAAGAAGTTTTAGGAGATATCTAGGAGTTTCAGGTTATAAATTAAATGGAATTTAAAATGGATTTTTTTACTCTAAACCTTAATATGAGGGCATAACAAGATACCATATGCAATTCACAATAATGCAATTTAATCTTTTGAACATTGAAACCAGACTTTATTGTAATAAAGTTGTATTCTAAAGGTTTTAATGAAACTGTTGCGCCAATTGATATTACTGAAAATTCCCTTATAAAGCTGTACCTGGGGATCCGGGAAGGTTCTAACAAACCATTCTCTGAACACTGAAGGACTACTATGGTTTCCCTTCATGTCATTAATGCACTTCCTCAGTCCCTCGATCTTCTTCTCTACACTATCCTCATTCTTCGGCATATGTTGTCTTTGAATTTTCTGGACCGACACTCCTCGCTCTTTCAGCAGGGTTATAATGATATGTCTTAATCCCTTTAGATTGCTCACCCATTCAATCAATCCGTTGGTTTCATTTGTTGGGACAACCATGTATGTTCTCATCTTTAATCCTCGTTTCCTTGTCTCTGGTTCCTTTCTAAACATTCTGTTTAACAGGTTTCCAAAGTCCATGAGCCTGCAGTCGCGTCTCAGATCGTCCTTCGGTTTGGCCAGGAAGGAGTAACGTTTCCCGTCAGAACCCCGGAGTGTGATCTTCTTGGGTTTGATGAGGGAAATCATGACCTGAATATCGTCTTCTATTCCAACAATGGTGACCACACCGTCCGGGTACGGGTTGTGCGTCTCCAGGTCCGCTTCAGAAGTGGGAGAAGTTACAACCATGTTCCGTTCTATCGGAAGAATAATGGATGAGAATCCTTTACTCCGGAAGAGTGCAGGTAGGGACGGGACAAGTTCACGACAGGATGTGTGCAAAACACCTTGAGTAGTCTTTACATCACATAAATCATCAATCTTCTCTGAGAACAATATGGCGTCGGTCAAAAACTTCGAGAGATCGCTCCGAACCCTTTTGACCTCGGCAAACACTTCCTGACACCTAGACTTACGGGTCGGATCTCTGTTTTTACTCACACAAACCAAGTGCCAAAATGCCTGCTGGGGAAATGCCAGAACAACTTTTACCATCAAAGACTTGAGAACGTTGTAGGTTTCATTGTTTGAATGGCAGATACGAGATACAATTTGTGGAAATGCAGTGAGAAAATAATATGTTGGCATTTTACTAATAGTGTTCTGGATCGTTCTGTTCAGCTTGCTTAGCTGTTTAGTCGCATGATCAACCACTGCTATGGTTAAAGTATCCCTGCTCTTCGCTACTATCGCTTCCTGAATGGTAGCCGCGAAGTCGAGCCATATTGAAAGAAGGCGCGGCATACATTCATCAAGAAAAGTCGGTCCGTAACGAAGTGATCGCAAGTAGGTTAGAGCTGCATGTGTAACGATTTCGGATTGATTTATCATCTGCTCTGACGTCATCTTCATAGACTTCTTGTCCATAAACTTGGCTTGATAGTAAAATATTTCATCGCTTGTTCTAACGATTTCTTTAGCATGCTCAAAGTGGGTTCGAACAGCTTCCTGACCAACACTTGCTGCTTCCTCAACATATCTAGCCAGGAGAAGCTTCCCACTTGCACACAATTCCCGTAACCCCGGTCCTTTTCTGTCAAGATTTGTCAGGGATACTTGAAGGTCTTTGTCATCTTTGGAAGAAAGCTTTTCCAGCGCATTCATAACATCAGGAAATGCATCATTTAGTCCTTTCTTTAGCGCAGAGATGGCTTCAGTCTTATTTCCTCTCTCCCACTTGAGTTTAGCAGATTCTAAAAATATTTGCGGATTTTCATACTTCTCCGCCTCTAGTAGAAAACTGTAGGACTCCTGCAGCTGCCCAGCCTTCCTTGCTATCTTGGCAGAGCGAAGCCAGCATTCACCAATCTCAGTCTTAACCCTTTCCCGTACCATGGCTTCTGTTGGCTTACATCTGCTATAGACTGAAACAAAACATCATTTCATACATAGATATTAAAATCTATGATGTTTTTGAAAAGGATCAATTAAAATATCCTACCTGCATTAAATATTCCACGTCTCAGTCTAAGAATTGGCTCCATATTGGTCCATGAGACCTGAGTATAGTTCAACCTGGCCTCTAGATCCTCCAGTAGAGAGCACAACCTGGAGTACAGAACCTCGTTATCTCCAGGTTTATTCAGGAGAAGGGTTTCCGTAATATTCTGAACCTCCTGAAGCATTCCTAACCGTCCAATGTAAAGATAACTTTTCTTGTAAGCACTTTGCTCCGAGCTAACTGCAGAGAGTGTTTTCAGAATATCCTTCCTAGCTGAGTGAGACTCCTGGAGAAAGAGAAATTTATCCATCTTGTATGCGGATAGTATAACCTTACTCAGGTTCATCTCCCAGGAAGGCTCCGGAGAAAACTCCTCCTTTGTAAACTCGTTGAGCTCTTGCCACTCCCCCAGCTGCCAGGCCGCCTCCGCCTGAAACGGAGCAAGGTACTTGGATAAACTCTTATCCTTGGCAATGAGTCCTGCAGCAAGACTAGCAGCTGCTGAGGGTTTATCAGTATACAGATAACACTGAATTAAACCAGTATAACCAACGTTCTCAGCTCTACGCTGACGTTCAAAGCAGCAAAGCGCATCCTGAAAGTTTCCAATTGCCTGGTTGTACAGAATCTGATTCTCCAAGGTTGGCTCTTCACGACGAACAGCAGCAACTCCAACTACGAGATCAGGCTCTTGCAAGCAGGCGAACAGCTTCTGCATGGCGTTGAGCTGGTGCTCGCTGTACTCCTGGTTCACAAAGGTACGGTCTAGATAGAAAGCAGATCTATGATATGCTCCAGTATAGAAGGATAGGTTTGCTAAACCTTCGTCAGGTATTCGGTTTATGAAGGATAAAACTGCTTGATAATGTTTATCCTTTGTAGCCTTCAGGATATCTTCAGTTCTCAGCTGATTATCAGATTTACCAAGGGAACTGATGGACAAGTTGTACTTGGCTCTCAACCATGATCGTAAATGATCAAGGATACTAAACAGAGTTTGAGCAACAAGCTTATCCGTGTTTTCTTCCACAAACCTGTCCTGTCCATCGTCTTGGGAAGCATCTCCGTCTTCGGGAAGGATAGCGTTCACCTCCTTGACGAGGATCTCTATCTCCTCATCACCAGCTCCACAGATCACCGACACTACAATATGAGGCAGGAGAAACTCCGCAGTTCGCACATCTTTCTTCAGTGCTGGGAGGCAGGAGGAGAAAATATCCTTGATCTTCGGATCATAAATATGTTCTATCAGACACTGAGTTAAGTTAACCAACCAATCTTTGTAGTTTCTCCCCAAGGTTGAACCATAGACCGGAGTGTTTATTTTTTGTTGAGGTTTCGGGGTATGAACATACATGGATCTTAATAAAGGAGAAACAATCTCTCGGGCAGAGTCAGAGAGACGTTTCATCACGTCCGCAGCAAACATATTTTTCTCTTTTCCATTGATCTGATATATCTTGAGAACTTGCTGGATAGAAAACATGCAGTTGTCCACTATAAAAGGTTCTCTTGAGCTCTGGCATGCTCGAACCAGCTCCATTATCAATCTCACACAAAAGTCCGCACTGTTCACGTCCAACAGAAAATTCTGAATCTCAACCGAGTTTGCAGAAGTATCCGGAGCAATCTCAATCCTACCAGGATCCAGAGCACCAATCCGTCCTATACAATCTGCAGAGACATATCTTAGATCTTCGTCTGGTTCATGGGAAGACATTCCGTTCATCAGTTTCTGAACCAACTCTGACACAACGGAGTCAGTTTGATCAGTCCGGAGCAATAACCCTTGAAGAGCTCCCATATTCACGTCTAGAAGGTTTCTCAGTGTGTTAAGAGTCTGATGTCTGACCTCAACAGCTTCATGATCTATATTCTTGAGAATACCAATAAGGATATTTCTGAATTCAACCTTCGCACCTCGAACTTGAACCACGATCTCCTTTAGGTCCGCTATATCCGGGAGTAGAACCATATAAGACGAAAGATCCTTAAACTTCTTCCTGTTCTCGACAAGAAGATACCGGAAGAGAGGAACAATCTTCTCTTTATCTAGGGTTACATGATAAGCCAACCCAACCAACACCTGCGGAAGAATTACTTCAAGGTCATTAAGCTCAATATTCCGGACAAATGCGTTCCACAGAGATACGGAGACAGTGTTAAATGAAGCTGATTTTCTGGACAGGTTTCCAGAGATCTTAAGACAAGCCAGGAGCGAGTGTTTAACAGGGGAGAGATGATCTGAACCAAGGAAACTACAGAGCTCGGAGAGAGACGCGAGTATATCTAGTTTCGTCTTTACAGACGTTCCTTCGTTGTTAAGTTTAGTAAGGAAAAAGGAGAGAGCAGCCATTAGATTGTGAGAAAGATATTCCTTTACGACATTTTGATCTCCAGTCCCTTTATTCTTAAACATCTCGTCTGCTCGAGCACAGTCCCTTAGGGCATGTGTCACCTTCTCTCTAGTATAAATAAAATGGGTCAATTGAAAAGAAGAAAAAAAGAATAATTTTGTGTTTTTAACACTGTTTCTTTATTACAACTACGTCAAAACATTCAAGAACATATAAAAAATAGCAGATATTACCAAGCGGTTTTGTAAACTGATGAAAATATTTGTGTTTTTTTTTGCTACCAAAACATTTTCCAAATTAAGGGCTTAGACTATTTGACCCTGAAACATGTGGAATGGGTTTTTCGTAAGATAAGAAGAATTTTAAGTTGTGAATCTAAAATGTAAATCAATAAGGTTTACCTATCATAGCTGAGAACACAGAGAAGTTCTTCTATAACCTTGAGCCTATATGATGTAATCAGAACCTTGAGTTCTATCCCCGTCTCTTTCTTCATATACCGCATACACGCTGCTAACGTATCCTTATCACTGTTGATCACAAGATGGGCGTACATCTTGGGAAAATATTCATTTATCAGAGCTTTAGGTCTCATCCGCTTCAATCCGGCCAGGGTTACCAACGGAGCCTTCAAATCCTTAATGGCTGATAGATAGAACACGGTCGGGAGAATATGATGAAGGTTCAGGATCACAAAACTATCCTTCTCCTCAACAGGTACAAGTAAATCAAGATACATGAGAATGACTTCAGGTTCCTCACTCCGAGAACAAATCTTCTCCGCCACCCAGTGAAGGACGAATGTTTTCTCCTTTCTAAGTTGGTCTTGGAGTACGGTTAGACTGTAGATAAACGAGGTTTTGTGTGTGTGTAAGCTAAAGAATAGAGAGAGAAGTTTTTTAAGAACCTCCCGCTGACTATTCAACGGAAGAACGCACTGTTGTATAGAGACGAGGGTTGGGATATATGTGTTCCAGTCCTCGTCCCTGCTCGGGTTCATCCCTAGGAGTCTGCTGATAATGTTGGAGCTAACCTGGTCCCTACCCTCTAGGGTACTGCACTCACACTCCATCAGGAATCTGATCTTGTTAGAGAATACCCATCTAAATAAATAAACCAATATCAATCAAAAGAATTAAAACAGAATTAACAAAAAGTAAAAAGGTTATAAATGTATATATAATCTTTTATGAATTAAAGAATTCAGCAAATAAACAAATGAATGAAGGGATATATGAGAGGATGAGAGGATGAATGAGAGGATGATTAAAAAAATTAATCATTGAATAAATAAAAGATTGATGAATGATGAATGAATAAATGAATGAATGAATAAATAAATGATGAATCAATAAATGAATGATGAATCAATAAATAAATGTTGAATGAATAAATGAAAAACGAAAGAAAAAATGAATGAATAAATGAATAAATGACTAAATGAACAAATGAATGAATGAATGAATGAATGAATAAATGAATAAATGAATAAATGAATAAATGAATAAATGAATAAATGAATAAATGAATAAATGAATAAATGAAAAATGTTTTAAATGTTTGGTCTTAATTTAAATTTACCAATTTTATTGTAATGTTCCAAGCTTTTATGAAAAAACTCAAAATGATCCTGCAAATGAATATTGTTGCAGAACAATGGGAGATTAAGGAGAAAAAGTCTAAACTTCTCTTCAACTCTTCCCATCTCTAGAAAGGTATAGAAAATCATAATTGGAGATAAAGACCCCTACTTTTCCCAGATGCTCAAAAAATAACAAAATTTCTGGGATTGTACACGTTAAACACATTTTTGCATTTAAACGTTTGACCGAAAGTGGAGTTTTGCTAAATATGTTTGATTTCAAAACTGAATCAAGAATCAGCTTGTATTGCACGTGCACTTCAGTTAGAATATGCCACCTAAAGGGCAGTTAGCTGCGACTTAAAAATCCTAAGGCCGAATTTTAAGAATTTAAACCACGTCGCTGAACCGCCAAAAACCGGTTCCAATTGAGCGACGGTTCAAATCTCGAAACAATTAAAATAGAATAATAACCCACCTATAAGCTTGAAGAGAGGCTGAATAGAATTAAACTCGACATTCCCTCCTTTATATTTAATTTGACCATGACACTTTCTACATACGGGGGTTAGTCCGGGTTCTTCGGATACATCCTTCTCCGAGATATCTTCTCCGCTGCTATCCATCCGGGAGAAACCATCTCCTCTGCTATCCGTTCCGGAGATATCCATCTCTGAGCAATCTTTCCTGGAGAACTCGTCCTTCTCCTTGATCTCATCCTTGACTCCAGTTAGCTCAAGTTCTACTCCTCTAGCTAGACTACACACGAGCAGTCCTGAATACCTGGAGATCTCCTCAGTAAACACTAAAAATAACAAATAAAAATAATGTTGAAAAATAATAATGAAGTTTCAGAAAGTTTAAAGATGGATATTTATACAGTATACATATAAAGCAGTAATCTCTGTTTGTCTGTTTGTTTATTTGTAAGTCCGATCATTACTCAAGAACCCCAGGACCAATTTGCCTTAAATTTTGATTTAAGAACTCGGTAGAACCAGAGGACTGTTCTTAGTTTGGTTTAAAGATTCTAAATAAAGTTAGTTTCCAGGCAAAGCTGGGTTTAAAAGCTATTACTAAAAATTATACTCCCACCCCTAAGCTGAACGAAAATTAAACATTTGCTCTACTTTTTAATACTTCAAACTGAGAAATTCATTTTTTTCCATAACATAACATAACATAACATAAAAAAACCACACACACAAATTATATATCTCTGGCTTTATAAAAGAGTACTAGCACGAGTAGCAAGAGTCCAATCAAAATTAAAATATTTTACTTTTTAATTCTGATTCCCGTCGTGATGAAGCTTACTTTTGTTTGTTTGTTTATTGAGACGAGAGATGACATCCAGAGCCAATGCAGTACAGGTGGTTCCCAGGATACAAACAAGGTTCGGTACACATCTTGGATACAAAAAGTAAATATAATATTCGTCTTGAAATTGCCTAAACAAATTGTAAGGGAGGGAGTGAAGGGTAGGGGTCATGTTAAAGCTTAGGATTGATTTTGATTTGAACCCGTCCGTGTTAAGCAAATGGATCAGGTTAGACAAAGGTTGGTTTTATTCTCTCCTACCTGACAACATACTCAGGAGTTTTACTGAGAGCCTGCTTGAAGACCTGAAGTCTCCATTTAGGTGCTACATCTTTAGGCAGTAGGGAGAGATAATATAAACCCTGATACTGATAAACCATCCGTCCTTCTCCCGGGTTCAGTCCTGGTTTCACTGCGGTCAGAACGGATAGAGATTTTCCAAGTTTTAAGTCTAGCTGAGCTAATTCCGAGGTGTAGGGAAGAGCAAGAATCCCGGCAAGTAAGTGAAGACTGGGAATTATCTCTGAATAGTTCTTGCAAGCGTTAAGAAGCAGGATCAGATAGTTTATAAGATTAAAATAGTCCTGGAATAAGGACGGTTCTGGTCCAGTCTCCAGACAACTGTAAAGAAGGGAGACTATACTTGATACTGTGGCCGGATCCAGGACAAGGTAAGATAAACCCGGCCATTTCTCCTTGCATCTTAAAAGTAGGACGGTTCCAGCTTTCAGAATTATATTACAAGTGGATAGACAGGATTCAAGGTTCAGGTCACGATGGAGAAGATCTCTTAAAAACTCGAGACTATCTAACCAAGATTTACTGAGAAGAAAATTAAATCTTGGTTCCTCAAAATCCTCATGCTTCCGTTTCTCACTTCGAGACGGGATTTGTGTAAAACAGTTCATTTCTCTCCAGGAGAAACTGATCAAAGGTTTCTCATCCTGCAAGTTGAGACCACATCGGAGAATAGATATTGTCTCTCCTTCTCCCAGCTCTTCGGAGTCGTCCAAGAATGATATCAGAAACTGGAAAAGAATGTTTCGTTTGTCAACCTCTAATTTTTGAAACCAATCAGTGTCAATGAATGATAGAACGGATTGATAAACTGTGCTCCGGAGTAAGATTGTCAAGGAAGAGTTAGATTCCAATCCAACCCAGTTTTCCAGGAACTGAAACATAGCGCTAGAAATTCTGAAGATCTGAGGCTCGGTTAAAGTCATCAGTTTTTCACAGTCATGGAGCAACTGGAATGTCTTAAGAACCAGTTTAGTCTCCATCGAAACCAGTTTCAGGTTGGTCTCCCTCGGATTGAAGATTGAGGATATGAGCTGTAAAGCTTGAGTTTTCAGTTCAACATCACTTAAACTCATCTGGATCAGACAAAACTTTCGTATTGTAAGTTCATGTCTTCGTATACAAGCCGAGATCAGCTGTATATTCTTCAGTAGGATTCGGTTCAAGGAGAAGAGAAGTCTCCGGGTTGAGTCCTGTATCCGGGTTGAGACAAGTCTAACACTATTGGAGAAGATAGAATCCTCAGGTTCCTGATCCTCTAAAATCCTACATTTATCCTCCTTTATAAACCGTCCCAACTTATCCATTTCCTTTCTACATTAAAAGCTTGAGTTTAATAAGTTTTTAATTAGGCATTTCTAAGAAATGTACTTTCCATATTTTCCAAAAACATTTTTCCAAAAACATTATTGAGTAATATTTTTCAAATTAAATTTTTCTAATAACATTTTTCCAATGACATTTTTCCAGTCTTTTCAATAACAATTTTTAAAATGACATTTTGCAATAACAAATACGATAACATTTTGCAATAACAAATACGATAACATTTTGCAATAACAAACACGATGACATATTCCAAATGATTTTTTCAAAAAATTGTAAATAAAAAAACTCCTAAATTTAGCTTTCCTAGTTACAATCTCTGCAAGGACGGAGGGAGAATCTTCACTCTTCTCCATCCTTCGCATGATGATACTCAGACAAAGCGTAAATCGGAGTAATTCTTCCATAAAATATTTCCATCTAAAATAAATAAATTAATTATTCTACATTGATAACCAGAAAACAATGGAATATGAAGACGAGATTATTGCAATAATACTAATATGTAAGTTAATTTTGTTTTAAAGCAAATAGTTTTACAATACGCTTATTAAATCACTTGTTGAGTGAAATGGGTCTGTTTACACTTCACACTTGCGGTGTATCATGATCATTGGACTTTCAAGCTATATATTGATTCTAAAAGTCGTCTTCCTTTTTTTAGAGTTTTCTGGTTATCGCTATACTGTCTCTTCATAGTTCAAAAAATAACATACTTTAAAAAAAAACCGGAACTAAAAACCATAAAATCTACCAATTAGGGTTTCCAGCGAACGAAAAATTGCGAATTTTCGCGAACATTTTCTTTCGTGTTTCGCGAAATTGAATTTTGCGAAAGAAAGCAAAAACGATGTAGAATTTCGTGAAAAAATTTTACGGACGGAATGGGAAAACATGCGAAATTTTTGCAGAAAGATTTCACCAATTTTCTGGAGACCCTACTACCGATACATTAAAAAAATTGAAAATGTTCACCTCTTTTTGTCATGGGTTCGTAGGGTTTCAAACATAATAGTTTGTAGAGCATATATCTCAGTATCCCACTCGGAGTATTCAGGGTTACTCTAAACAAGAAAATTCGAGAGACATTTTTTTTTAAGGGACTGCCAACGTTATTTCAAGTGCTGCTCAACTTAAACAGTCCTATACCCAATTCACAATGGCACCATTGTCTGAGGAAAAGTTACGAAAATGTTATTGTTATAATTGTGATTTCTTAATAAAAATTACTTGAGAGTTATGAAGCGGAGTCAAAGAAAGAAATCGTCAGAATTTAACACGTTTTAAAATAGAAAAACTGGATTGGGCTGGTTAAATCCTCTACATCAAAACATAAAAAAGAAAATCAAACCCAAAATCTTTATTCAGTTGCCTGACTCCTTCCGAAGAGAGCGGACCTATGTTATGCGGTCCCAGAATTACAGCCTAGAGGAAAGGCTGTGTTTAGTTACACATCTCATATCCCACAGGGGAAGCAAGGAATGTACAAGCCATGCACAACGATACCGGTTTTTAACTTAACCAGCTGTGAGGACTGGACTGCTATGGAAGATTCCTCTCAAGAGAGCTTCAGGGCTTACAACTTCCCATTTTCCATAATGGGGTGCAGTTAAGGGTTTCCTGACTACCCCTTAACTACTGTTTGGAAATCTCAAAATATTTTCATCTGATATCATATAAATATTTTAAATATTGTAAAATAAATATTAAAGTTATAAAATACATTGTATATTGGCTCAATATCAGAATCCTTTAACTAAGTTCATTACAAATGAATTGAGAATAAAATATTTCCAGACTTCTATTTTTCTGACACTAGACCTATGAACTCAACAATCTGAATATTTCCGATAAAAGGTATTAATTGATTGGTGTGAGGATTGGACTACGACGTGCATTTGGGGGGGCAAGGCAAGGAGTTGTGATAGATAGAAAAATAAGAGAAACAAATAAGATTGAACTTAGGCGAGCGAGGGAGAAGTATATTAGCTCTTAATGAGTACGTTTTGAACTCCTTCCCTGAATTCAATAGTTCCCGGAACCGAATTGAACCTGAAACTGAAGAGTTTGACAGAGAACATAAGAACTAAAAGCTCTGGTTCTCTGTTTCGTCTCTGGTGGCTCCTCCAGGCACGGATTCTCAGCCTGAATAAATTCATAAGTTATAAAATAAAAATATATCCAATCAAAAAAACCGTTTCGAACATTTTAAGATATAAAATCAGGGGTGCATATTTTCCTTAAAAAGTCCCCCCCTTTAAGGAAACTACTTATTTTGCCCAGAAGTTATATAAAGTTTTCCGGAGCGACAAATTTTTTCGCGGAATTGGCGAAAACAAATTATTTTTTTTTCATATGTATCAAAAGAATGAAAAAACTTGTCTTTTGTTTTCCCATTTTCATTTTATTTTCCCAATTCATCGACAATCATTTCACCCCGGGGGGAGGGGGGGTGTAATTCTGAAAAACATCCACCCCTGTATAGCACCAAGTTCTAAAATTGTTCAGAAGAACTGAAAACTTGCATCAAACTCAAATTTTTTAATCATCATATCTTTTTTTTAACGCTTTGCGTTTATTACTTTAAATGTCTGTTAAAGAATTTATTTTAAAAAAACGAGGAAAGGCGAATTTTTTGTCTCTTTATTTCTCTTTATCTCTATATTTGTCTCCAATAACAAAAACTACTTAGTTACAGAGTTGGATTAAATGGATTGGTCAGGTATTTGGTTTATGTTTGAAGATGATAATTACAGAGTTGGATTAAATGGATTGGTCAGGTATTTGGTTTATGGTTGAAGATGCTAATTACAGAGTTGGATTAAATGGATTGGTCAGGTATTTGGTTTATGTTTGAAGATGCTAGTTACAGAGTTGGATTAAATGGATTGTTCAGGCATTTGGTTTATGTTTGAAGATGCTAGTTAGTAATTATACTTTCTAATTATTAGAGATTTTTCAGCAATTTATTTAATCTAGAATTTAAAATGGTTTATTTATCTTCAGTTGTTAATTCTTCCCTAAAATACTTCCATCTAAAATTAATTAATATTAACAAATTGTCGCTGGATTATTCATAGTTTCTTAAATACTATTGTAAAAATGTAAAACAGCTAGTCAAGACCTGTAAAACCGAATAGAACTGATATGAGACACAACTACAAAAAAAACCATTGATAAAAAGTCCACTATTACAAGCTTTACACTATATTAATATATTCCTAGCATTTAAAGGGTCTGTTCACATAATTTCAAGTGCCTCCTCCATGTCCGATTGACGATAGTACCCTTAACAGTTTTGACGGGTCAAGAATGAATCTTGATATTTCTTTAGAAAATAGTCTTTTCAATTGTGACGGTTATCGCGCTAGAAACAAATGATGGAAGTTGTCAGAATTAAACACCATCAAGCTAGGAAAACGAGGATATTTTCTAAATCGTTGATCAAAGGGTACGGTTGTTAATCTGATGATATGCCCCTCTTTAACTTCAAAGTACAATCCCTTATTGTTCACTGATATTTCGGGGCTGTATTTTTTTCAGAATTACACCTGGGGGGGGGGGTAATGATTCTTGATGAATTGAAGAGACAAACTGACACATCAAAGACAAGTTTTTCATTCTTTTTACCCGAAAAATATAATAATTTCCCTGAACAATAACTTAATTTTTCAAATTCAGCGAAACCCCTCTAAAAAAACATATATAACTTATGGGGAAAATAAATGAATTTCTAAAAAGGGGGAGGGAGGAATTATTTTTAAAAAAATATACAACCGAGATGGTTTTTACTTAATAATCTTAGACATTTGACATAGCACTGATAACGAACAATATTAGTTTCTTCTAAACAAAAACAAGGTCAACCCTTTCAAAGTTCCAGGACGAAGTCACCCTTCCTATCAATGATTACCAGGATCGGTGGAAAGGATTGGATCATCCGTCCGACAAGAACGAAACATGATACACGTTCCTCCCTCTCCGTCCTGTCCAGATGGTTGAATATATCCTTAATCTGCTCCCAGCATCTGTTCTTATCCATTCTTCATCAAATCTGAAAGTTTATGTAAGGAATCTTTCCATTTGGAGAAATGAATTAACATGCAATTCTCTAGCCTTCCTTTTACTCTGCCCAAATAGGACAGAACTTAAACTTTTGATTTAAAATGCAATGTTTAATATTTATGCACCCAAAAAACATGTTTTAAATCGTGAAACTGCATTTTAAGATATCAAAATGAATTGCTTATATTAATTTGATATTTGGTGATATATCAAATTGTAAATCATCAATAAATACTATTAGTAAATCATACATTGGAAAGTTCTGTAATAGAAACCAACTCTCACAGAAAACAAACCAAGAGGGGGGGGGGGGGGGGAAGGCTGAACATCTAACTCATTAAATTTTAAAGAACACTGTTGTTCATTGTTAATGACCCTTTTCTGATGAGTATTACTAAATTACGATGATAACTTATACATTTAAACCCATTTCATCACAATTTGACATTTTTATTAAAAACTTCTTAAATCCTGTGTAGTTCATGTTAATTGTAACTGGCATTACAGGAACATTAAAACCAAGGAACACTTCAGGTACAATTTTAACTGACTTTATTTATACATGCAACCTTCAAACAATACTTCTTTAAATTCAACAAATTGTCCGTCAAAGTTGGAAAAAAAGAAATTTTTTCTTCACCGTTTTATTTTAGTTTATCCTCCTTCTCCTTATTAAATCTCTCGAGCTCCTTGAGAAACTGTGCTTTAGGTTTCATCACGGTTGGTTTCTCTCCCCTACACTTAGGACAGAACCATTTTCCTTTTGGTTTACCACTTAACTGAACACAGTTGAAATGAAACCATTCGATCGGACATAGATCGTTGTCACACCCGATCATCTCACCGTAAGAGACCTGATCGCAGAGACAATATGTCGGCTCATCAGGATCGATATCGATGTTCTTTAACTCTGGCGGGGAGGCGGATCTTTCTCGCTCAACCTTCCGCCCAGCTCCTCGCTTCTTGTGAGAGTTAGAAGGCAAGGGTGGAGCGATCATTTTCTTCACCTTTTTACCGCCAGGAGTGCTTATTTTTATATTTGTACTTTCCTCAACCTTCTCCTCCTCCTTCACTTTTTTTCTCTTCACGCCCTTCTCACTCTTCTCCTCCTTCACCTTCCCCTTCTCCTCCTCCTCCCCCCGTCCAAAGTCCAAGTTCTGACTATCATGGTCTAATTGTCTAGTTTTATTCTCAATAATGTCCGTCATGCCTTGAACTAGTTGGATCTTATCATCTCCTATATCCTGGGATGCTATGAGGGGAAGGAGCATCTTGTTAAGAAGACGCTTCTGTGCTACAGGATCTTTAGTATCTTCAAACTGTTCCACCAGACTATCCAACTCAGATAGAACATCCTGCATTATCATCATTATATAAATGGTTGGAAATAAATGTTATTAGTTGAATATATAAATGATTACGAAATTCTTAATATACCAGACGCAGCTTTTTAAAATGGTCGGAAAAAAAAAACGGTTAAGGGCAGAAAATTTAAAATAATCATTCTTTTCAAGTGCTGACTTGTGTTCAAAGAAATGTTAACAAGAAATAGAAATTATTGTTTTTTTTTCAGTGCCAAAAAAAGTTTAGAACAGTTTCCTATAATCAGTGCTAGGGATCTATATTCCATGACATATTGATCTAGATCTGCATTCGGATCCGGATCGTTCTTGTAAAAAAAAGATCCAGATCCAGTTTACTTTTTATTAGAAAAAATAAAAAATTCAGAATTTCTTCTTTTTTTTTTTTATTTGGTTGTTAGAGGAAGTGTATAGCCAACACTTGAGATATGTGTGCTTAAGAGTTAAAAAGTTTTTTTTTAATGTTTTATGGTTTTATATTCTATCGTACAGTAGAAAACCGTTAGAGGCGTTTAGATTACATGACCCATCCGCAACTAGTAACTATGATTACTAAACCTGCTGTTGTCGCATATCCAGCTCCCTGAGCCTGGTGTGAATCCTCTGTATATCATCAGGGACATTCTCCACGTAGTCCAAGTAGTCCTCGACGAAGGTTGCGGAGTACAATGCTTCAACAGCTGCCTGGTTCTGCATCTTTACCTAGATAAAAGAAATTAGATAAAATATCATTATAGTTTGTGGATCTAATTTTAACCTTTACTAGCTGAAGGGCCCGGCGTTGCCCGTGGAAACAAATTTTTATAAAAATATTTAAATTTCTTTTAATCTATTTTTTTAGTCTAACCCATGTGTGTCCACAAAAAATTTCAGCCCAATCAGTCCATCCGATTGTCCGGCTATAGGCAACATATATATATACGAATGTCTTGTTTTATTATATAGATTAAATATCCTGTGAAGAATGTCGTCTGTGGAAAATCAGAAAATTTTTCGTTGAACCAATGAGAGAATATAAGTATTAATATAAATTACAAATACCAAATATCAAGCAGATTCTGCTTATAATTCAAGTGCCCACTGGGGATATCAAGATCAAACGATCGGGATTATCGGTATCCAACACATAAAGCTCTTGGTATCTATTAAAACAAATTACCCCCCCCCCCCCACATTCTTTCAATCAAATCATATCAAGTTTCAAATCAAATCAAATGCATGGGAATAATTTGGAATAACCAACCAGCTAATTTTTTCGCTTTTTAAGTGTTTCCTAAACTTTAACCTTGAACTCACTTTCCCCAATATATTTGAATCATATTGGGAGGAAAAATATTTTTTTTTTTAGAAGGGATTTGATATTTTAACAAATTGTATTGCAATTAATGCAATCAAATTAGTAATAAAACTTGGATATACTATGAGATCTTTTATATACCCTTTATGTTTTACCAAAGTCATTTAGTCAATTGGTATATAAATTTCGAATAGGGGGGCCGGGGTAGCAGAAATGTAACTGCATTGATCCCCTAGATAATTTTCTTACACTCAAAATTTTTCCACAGGATGAGACTTGATTGAACGGAATATTTTGATACGTTTTCTTGCATTCAGTGTTCCATGCAGACCAAAAATGGATTATTTCTGTGTTTAACCATATAGTAAACCATCAAGAAGAAACCAAAAATTAAGCTTCAAATTGTCATATTTTTAGAGTTTTGGGTCGTCTTTACAGTCTCATCCTTTGATGGGTAACCCTATATATCTTATTTTTAATGGATCACCTAGTGTTTTAATCTCTTCCAGAACGAACTAAGATGTCTGATAGTGATATTTAAAATTGTATTTGTACCGAAATTTTGAAGATTTGCATAATCGTCATGTTCACAACTAATTTTGAACACGTTCTAAAAAATGTTTCAACTTAAAAAAAATATTTCTATATATACAAAATGAGAATTAAAATATTATCTCTTTATGAAAAGTCGGTATTATGAAATATTGTTTGAAGGAAAACTAGTCCTGTCCCCGTCCTTTACTCGTCTTCGTCCTGTCCTGATGTGTGCCAGGTCAGCCTCTCCTCGTAGAACTTGATCACGGTCTGAGGACACTTCACGTTGGCCTCCCTGGCCGGTACGAGGTCGGCCTCGTCACTGCTCTTCCACTTGATCAGGAACATCAGCTCTCCGGAGGAATCTGTGGCGCCTAGTATAATAACAGGAATCAAATTTAATTAATTGTAAGAAGTAGTTAAACCACAAAGATTAAGTTGAACCAATTCTCTTCTGAATTGGTTTATGTTTAAAAGAGGTGGTGGGTCATTTTTATTGAAAATGTATATAAAAGTTTTCAGTTAAGTTTTGTTTAAGTTAGCAGAAAAAAACTTTAAAATTTATATTTTGTATTTTCAATAAAGTGTTTAATAAAGTCTACTTAAAAGGAGTGACTGGCTAGACATTGTATATGAGCCGAGAGTGCAGTATTTGAAGAAATAATTTTTTAGTATTCATCTAAGGAATCTGAGACCTTTAAGACGTTTAAACGGTATATAATTGCAGAGAAAGAGCGGATATTTGATCTCAAGCATTCTCCCGGTTTGTTCATTTCGGAGGATACACTTAAAGAATCCTTAAGACTTTAAAAACTTAAAATTAAAAACTTTAGTGTCCACTGACCAATAATTCTCTCTGGATCAAGACCTCTGTCAAATCCTCTAGCTCTCTCCCCTTCCTTCCTCTTTGCCTTTGGTTCTCCCCCAGCGATCTTCCTCTTCTCTGGCTTCTTCGAGTTCTTTGTTCTGGCAACCTCGAAGGCCTCTATAAGCTCCGGACAGTCCAAATTTTCCTGAAATTTTTTTTTAAAATTGTTGATTTTCAAAATTTATTGAAAATGGTATATTGTTGAAGGCTAGTTTTTTTAATTTTGATCATCCTTAAACATTTCATGTGGTCATGTGAGGTCCCACACACAATTTTGGCACGATTGGTTCAGCCGTTTTGACGTTTATTGGATATAAACAGACGAACAAAGAATATATTTAGATATTCCTAGATTCGATTTCAATATTCATTTATACAATGTGGTTAATTGTCCCATAATCAGATTTTGAAATATTTTAATTTTTAACAATATTTTTAAGTGAAAAAATTAAGTATTCATGAAAAAAAATTAATTTTTTAAATTTAAATCCAAATTTTATTTAATTTTTTTATTTCACCTTTGGTTCCCATGTGTTGTCATCGTCTCCGAATCCTCTCCACTTGAGTAAATATTCAATCTTTCCGTTCTTTCCAATTCTTTTATCCAGAACCTTCTCCACTGAGAACTCCTCCTCTACGACGGGCTCCCCGGCAACAGCTGCAACAGGCTCAGTCATTTTATAGATAAATGTGAATAAGTCTGAAAATATTGAATTTTTAACTCGACAAATTATTAAATCACAGATGTCTCATATTATTATAAAATATCAATGTCATTTTTTATGTTATGTAAAGATGTATAACACAAGCGGAAAAACTTCTATAAATGAATAATATAGCAATTATTTATATAGTAAATTGAGTTATGTATACCAAGTACATTAATGCAAATAAAGTTGTTCAAAATGTATATCCCAGAAAACAAACAAATAAATAATATAATGCGAATTTTTTTAACTTAAACAAATCTTAAATCTATATGAAATCCGATGATAAAGCGCTAGTAATAACTATTAGAGAGAGCTTCCTCAAACCTATTTTCATCGGCCTCAGAAAGAACCTCGACGCTGGAACTGTTGTTAAGAGAGTCTGTTCCGTTGCTAGATTCTGTCGTGCATCTTTCTCTTTCAAGCAGTTTCCCTGTTATAGGGACCGGGAGACTTTTCAGCTTTCCATTCACAAGAGTTAACTTATCACAACTTAGATTCTCAGGTTCGATTCCAAACACATCCAACACAGCGTTAGGTGCATCAGGATCATCTTTCAACATATTGTAGATTCCCTCAGCTTTTCCGAGTATTTGATCCAGGTTTATCCGGTGTGACATATCGTTCACGTGTTTCAGTATCTCCGTGAACCCGTACATGTTCTCGACTATAGAACTCTTCTCCGAGTCTAACAATGCTACACAGATAAGAAGATGGAAATTCTTACAAGGTTTACTTGTCCAAAGAACCTCCCATAAACGCATTGTGTCCGAGTAGTTGAACTCTCTCTTGAACCAGATGAGGAGCCAACGGAAACAGAAGAACAGGTTTCCAGACTCCTTCGACTCCAGGTAGTTATAGAAGCATATGTCTACATACTTCAATATCACAGTCAGCTGAGCGAGTTGATTCTTCATTCCACCCTGATCAAATTCAAAATTGGTTGCTACCTTCTCCATGAACCCGACAAAGCACCAGAAGGCATCAACCTCATTCTTCATCACATACAGCAGGGGAGAGAGCAGATCACTCATCCCCTGAACGTATCCTAAGTCGAAATTGTACATCACGTAGGTCATTAGAATCTCATGCAGCAGTTGAACATTTGGGTTTCGATCGTTGGCGTAGAAAGGATGAGTTCTATCCGTCCGACCGATATCCTTTTCTATTTGAGTTTTCCGTTCCCTAAAACCAGTAAACCTATTCTGCTGATCATCTGACATGGACTTCCATTGGAGTTTCATCCGATAGTACTCTTCAACTCTTGTCCTCCGGTTGATTTCTCTAATTTCATGAGTGTGATGCCATTTGTAGAATCCCAAAAGATATTTCCAAACATCAGAACGAATATTGTCCTCAACGCCTCCTCGGGATATTTTGTTGAGAAGGGATGAAACGTCTTCAACAATTCCGTCCTCGTTTATATGCAGCTCCCAGTCCAGTTGACAGACAGGAGAACCACGGTTTCGGACATCAATACACTTCAGCAAAGATATTGCGTTATTCACAAGCTGCCAATTGTCTCCGCCGTCCTCTCCATGGCATTCTAGACTCCCCCCGACACCTTCAGATTGAAGCAGTTCAGCCATCTCAGCCTCAGGACGGTATTCCTTCTCCAGAGGACTAAAGAGAAGTCTATCTGCAACTTTGCTCAGGATTGTTAAACCAGCAGTGTATGGATCCTTGTGAATTTCTCCAATAGTTCTCCATACCGTCTCTCGGTTTGGACGGTCAAAAAGGTTGAGCTCACTGAGAGATTGGTCCAATGCTGCAGTCCTTTTATCCGATAGCAAGTAAAGATCACTATCAGTAGCCGACCGACGTACTGCCATTTGACGGTTTATTGTTCTAATAAAACTATCTGAACTTTCTTCCACGAACAAAAGCGTATTGTGCGTAGTTCCGTCTCTCATCAGTAATGTTACTGCGTTTCCATCATCGACCAGTCTGTAGGATCTAACCTCATTTAACTCAGCCGTCAAACGAAGGTTAGCGTCACTAGATCTGTTAATTGATGTATTCCTTTTAAACTTGACAGAATCCTTGCTAGGGGTTTGAACCTGGTCCGCAATAACTGCCCATTCAGTAGAATCTGGAGGACTTCCAACAATAAACTGTTCTGGAAGTTTTGCGGATTTCTCTGTCTCCCATTTTGTAACTTCCTCTTTCTGAACATCATCCTTCTTCTCCCACGTGATGAAGACGCCGTGCTTAGTATCTATAACGGAGAGAAGACCGTAGTGTAAACCATTATCCTTTGCTGTCTGGAGTAGGATACCATCCTGCTCATACAATATAGTCCCTTTAATCTCAAATTCACGAAACTCTCGGGATCCCGGATTTCCATTCATAGTTACAATTCTAAATAACCTCTAGCTAGCTACACACACAAATATTGAATTTGTCCTGCTGAAAAATCTTTTTTCTTGAATTGTCCGTCAGGCACATTTCTCTGTCCGGCGTTAAATCAAAATTTCGGTATAATCCGCTTTACTTGAATCTGAAATATTAATAATATTTACTACAAATATGTAAAAAGTATTATAAACAAATTTTAGATCTGATAAAATCTAATGCACGTTAGAAAGATCTTATTCCTATTCAATTATGAAATTTCAACAAACAAGAAATTTTAGAGATGAGTCCTTTCTTTTGGTCTGTCCTAAAGAACGATTTTTGGACCCCCCCCCCCCTATCAGTTTTTTACATGACCTAGATTTTTAACTATTTTAACAAAAAAAAAATTTATTTTAGGTTAGACCAATTTACGGGCCGAGCGCTAATACTAGGACAGGCTAGGGGCCGAGCGCTGCGGCCAGGACATGCGTTCAACTGTCCCAGTATACGATTTTTGGACCCCCCAGCCCCCCCTCATATCAATTTTGTACATGACCATTTATTTTTCAGCAAATTTATTATTATTTATTTTTTTGTTATATAGGATTAGGTTAGGTTAAGATACTTTCTGGGCCGAGCGCTGCGGCTAGGATGGGCTAGGGGGCCGAGCGCTGCGGCCACACTTTCTGGGCCGAGCGCTGCGGCTAGGATGGGCAAGGGGGCCGAGCGCTGCGGCCGCGGGTTAGGTTAAGTTAAGACACTTCCTGTCAGACCCATGTACAAAATTCGTATACTAGGAAATTACCCAAAATTAGTATATATTTAGGAATAGGTTAAGACACTTTCTAGACCAAGCGCTGCGGCTAGGGGGCCGAACGCCGCGGCTAGGAAATGCTAGAGGGCCAAGCGCCGCGGCTAGGACAGGATAGGGGGCCGGACGCTGCGGCCACATGACCAATGACACCCATGATGTACAAAAGAGATAGGAGGGGGGGGGGGGGTCCAAAAATCGTTCTTAATAGGAAATTACCCGTTCTTTCACAGCTTATTGCATCATAAATTATCATTTGACGTTGAAAATTAAATTTTTCAGAGAAAATTGCACAAAAAATTTCAGTAACATTCCATGGAGATAAAAATTACATCAGAATTACTTAACTGTATGATAAAATTTTACTATTGCACGTTATTGCGCCATTCGGTTCCTTCAACATAAATCTTATAATTTAAAACGTTTACATAGAATTCAATTAAAATGTCTCTATTTCAATAATACAAAGTTGTTTTCTGAATAATATTTTAATTCTTTTCTACAGAATCTGTAAAATCGTTTCTTTTTCTTTTCAGTTGCTTTGCTTGTCCCCGCTCACCCCTACTAGTACTACTGTAAAATCAGGTTTGGGATGGTTGGGTTTGGAAATCCATCGGAGTTTTAGAACAGGGTTCAACGCAAGTTTTCTTTTAAAATCAATCAAATTTAATTTAATTATGATTTGATTGATTAGAATAAAATTATCGTTCATAATTTTTTTGTTTTGACTTAGGTTAAAGTATAAACCCTGTTATTGCTTTCTCCCGTTCAGCTGATTTTTCAAGATTTCAGAAACCCCCGGGTGGGTTGGAAAATTTAAATTTCTAATATTTCTTGTTATATTTGGTGAAGAAAATTTGTCTTAATTATAGCCGTTAAAACTTTTCACGTATTACTGAAAGTTTTAAATCAGTTTTTTCATTGCTAAATGCTCTTTTTTTGGTCATTTGAAAGGTCCGAAGCCAAAAATGCACACTGCAAATTATAGTTGTCTAACGATTTACATGAAAGATAAGACATTATCGTAAAAGACAGTTATAAATCATCTTTATCAATTTTCTTTCATGTCAGCCATTTTAACATTTACAATTAATCTATTGTTCCAGACGAATGATTACGGGTGTGTAGGATGATGAAAGGGAAACTGATGAAGAGTTTGTTCCGGGGAAAGGGTGGTGTGCCGAGAACTCCATGTCCCAACGGCTCCGACGAGGGAGAGATGGACGGGGACCGAGTATCACGTCTCCGGGCCCACTCGGATGAGCAGAACTCGAATAATTCTCTGGATTCTCCGAATTCTGAGTCCCCGAAATCCTGGCCCTCGACATTTGCCACACCCATGAGCTACATCAAGGGGAAGAAGAGAAAGCACAGTAGGTTCCTCTCCTCCCCCCTGGAGCATGATAGAAGTGATGACGTATTCGGAGCAGAGGAACATAATCTCAGCCAGAGTATTCATAGTGACTCCGCCTCATTCATGTCGTTTAACAACTCCCCGGCCCCAGGGGAGGAGGAGGGGGACGGAGGAGTGCCAAGTAAACAGAACCATGTTGACCAGGTTAAACTACAGCAGCTCCAGCTCCAGGTTGAGGTACAGCAGAAGATGATTGCTGAGTATGAGTTAGAGAAGAACAAGAACGAGGCACGGATTCAAGTCCTGAACCAGGAGCTCGGAGACAAGAATAACGAGGCCAAGGTGTTAAGAGACGAGATCCATGGAAAGAAAAGACTTGAAATCCAGGTTCAGGATCTAAGAGAGAGATTACAACATCTGGAGTCGGAAAATAGAAACTTGCAACATAGAGTTAATGAAGCGTCCCCCTTAACCGATCATCAGAAGGAACTTCTTCTTCAAAACAGAATAAAATCCTGCTCCGCTCCTCCCAGTATAATGGCCGGTAGTCTAGACGGTCAGACCGCAGGTCTAGCGGATAGTGGAGAGGAGTTAAGTTGTGAATGGGAGATTAAATCTAGCGGTGGAAGCTCTGTACACAGTCAAGTTAGTGTAGCTTGTCTCCAGGATAAGCTGGTTCAGATGGAGGAGAATAACTACTCAACCCACGAGGAGCTCCAGGCTACCCTCCAGGAACTAACTGATCTCCAACATCAGCTGGAGGAACTACAATCAGAGAACCGAACTCTGGCCGGAGAAAAGAGTCTTCTTTATGAATCGTTGTGTGAGCAAACAGAGAAACTCGAGGCTTGTAGGAGCCAGCTTGAGTCTACTCGCCAGCTCCTGCTGCACAAAGAAGACAGTGGATCAATGGATAATCCTGAACGTGAAAAGAAACTAATCGATGTACTAAAATCCGCTCAGGAAGAGCGTGATCGATTGGAAAGTAAAGGAGCTGAGCTGACCGCTACTGTAGACGAGCTGAGGGCTGCTGCCGAGGCCGCGTCTAGAGAAATGATTCTGGTCCAGGAGAGGATGGCGTTCTTGGAGCGAACTCTACACACGGTTAGAATGGAGAAGGAGCATGCGGAGCGGGAGCTAAATGATCTTAAAAACGATCTAAGTTGTAAAAGCATGGAGTTATCCAGACTTCTAACACTAAACGAGAACTTTAAAACTAAACTTGAAGAACTAGAAGCTGCCAGGGATGCTGTTGATAAAACCGAGATTGAAGCTAAGCTGGATGAGTTGAGACGGGAGAAGGACGGATTGGAAACTCTACTCAACGAGGCCAGTCAGCAGAGAGATAAACTAGAATTTGAGATCAGTAAACTCAAGGATTCAACCAACAACCAGAAACAAGAACTAGAATTCCAACTTCAAGCTAAAATTGATGAAATTGAAATACTCAAGGTATATATTTTCAATGTTAACCNACCTTAATACATGCACAAAATAACTACGAACAATATAAAAAAAATTTGCTCCAGATCATAAACTACTAAATTATCTATTTTGGCTAAAAATTACTTTTAGAATTTTATGATTTATTTAAGCTGAGAAGGGTAGGCGAAATATATAATACATATGATCATTTTAATATTTTATTAGTATTAAAATATTTAAATACAAACAATAACACCTGAATCGTATTTTAATTCTTTGAGAAAAAATGATCATTAATTTTAACAGTTTTAGAATCAGAGAAAGTTCAAAATAAATGCAAAATGAAGCGAATAAGAATTATTTTTACAGGGAAATTAATGGTGTATGTTTTTAGTTGGAGTTTTTTTTAGATAATTTGCTGTTGTAACTTTTCGTTTGTCTAGACCAAGGCTGCGAAGGTAGGAGAGGAGCGGAGCTGTTTACTCTCTGAGCGAGAGGAGCTTCAGAACTCTGTAGCTGAGCTCCAGGTTAAGTGTCAGCATCATCTTACAGATAAAAGGGAGCTGAGAGCATCTCTCTCAGAAATACAGAAAACAAATTCAGAAATGCAGGTTTGTATAATTTTAGTAAATACCTTAACTATCACGTTGTTGTTGTTTTTTTTCAAATAAATAAAAGAAGAATGATTTCTCTACAAAATTGACACCCCTTGATGATATCTATTGTCTAGTCCCGGTTGGCTGAGATAGAGTCCCAGCTGTCAAATGAGAAGACCCGACGAATATCTGATGCTGAAGAATGGAAACAGTTTCAAGCTGATCTACTCATGACAGTTCGCGTTGCTAATGATTTTCAGGTAATTTCAGATTAATTTTTAAACACATCCACCACCATGCACTGTTACGTCCATTTACTTTAAAGATATTTTTCTTGTGCAAATAACCTCTGTCATAAATTAAAAAAATGTTTATCTTGCAAAACTTTAAAACACCCCGCACAGCGGTGCGGCGTACTAAGATATAAAACACGTAATTTTCTTTATTACTATTTTTGATGTATAGAAGCTCATAAGTCAGAACTTTTGCGTCATAAATCTCAGGATCAAGCATTGATCTCAATCTTATCCAGGCCTACTGATTAATTTAGTGCCTCTTCAATATCCTGTGGTGGATAAACCCTGCAGCAGGGGTGTATAAAGAGAAAAAGAGAACGAAAAAATAAAAGGAAAAGGGGAAGGGTAACTGCGGAAAAAGGGGAATGGTATGAAAGGGGGAAAGTTCGGGAGGGAAGTGGATAGGTAGGGAAGAAGAATTAAAAAACTTAAAAATTTCACAAACTCTCCTCCCAAGAAAAATTATGGGAAATGAATTTCAAGAAACAATAAACTCCTGGACTGACAAATAATCAATCCCGACTTTTTTTTTTGACTGAAAGTGAAAAAAAAATTCCCTGCGGCGCCATTTATGCTTTTTAAGATGCATTATTTTAGGGATTCTTATGCACTGCAATATAAATATTTAAAATTATGTCTTTTTAGTTTCGAATTTATCGAATTTGGGAAAGGAAATAAAAAAAATTGAGGAGGGGGGTAAAGAATAAAAAAATTGGAATAATATGCACCCTTCCCTGTAGTAATAACTTGAATTGAGGAATCAAGCATTAATTCTCAAATTTCAAATTGCTCAGTGCTAGCAATCGTGATCAAGATTTTAAGATTTATGAAATCGACCCAAAAATTTGTGAAATAATTATTTTATTTTACAGACGGAGGCCCAGTCGAACCTCGAGGCCGTGACGAGTGAAACTGAGCAGCTGCGTGAGAAAATAAGAAACCTTGAGGTTGATAATGACAGGCTGAGACTCGAGGCTATTGCTCAACCTCCCCGAACAACCTCCGTTACAACTTCTCCAATTCAGGTAGAACCTCTTCTGCACGTTGTCAACAACATCATTATGCCCCCTTCCCCCTGGTTCGAAGATTCAGTGATGGGTTTGGTTCATTTATCCTCAGTCTTGGGATTCACGGATTATCCGGACTCGGGAGTCATTTTCAAATTTTTTTTACTTTGTTGAATTTTCAATATTGTTAAGGTTTAAGAAACTTTTTGGATTTCAAGCTTTTATAGTCAAACAATATTAATTTGATAATCATAAAGACAAGTGAGAAAAAAAAATACCTATTCTTGGATATCAGAAGATTTAAAACTTCCAAATCAAAAACAATCTTTAAAATTTCGTTGATTATCGAACAATTTAGTAACAAAATACTTGCTTTGATATCTCTTATCAAATCTTTTTCTCAAAGTTCAAATTAACAATCGGCTTCTAACCTAGTAAATTGATTGAAACTGACATTTTAAGAATTTACATACGATAGAAATTTAATTACTATTCCTGTTTAGACGTCTGAAGGATTGAGTAGTTTAAGAAACAAGTATCTAGCAAGAGCTCAGGATAACAAAGCAACTGTCAAGGGATTAATCGATTCTATAGAGAGTGCTGCCAAGGCTAAAACTGCAAATTACTCCCGAACTTCCTCAACCCCAACCATGCCAACCCTGTCTCCGATATCGGAGAATCCGGCCAAACCCGTCTTTGCTCCGTCCTCTCCGACCCCGAGCAAAGAACCTCTGGCCTCCTCCGCCTCTCCTCTCATCTCGGAGTCAGATTCTCCGGTTTCCATTCTTACAAATAAGAATTCTACTCGCCAGGTTCGAGTTTTCGATTCCTTCTCCGGAGCCGACCCCCTGGCTAGCCTCGTGAAGAACGGAGGATCAAAACGTAACGCTTTGCTAAAATGGTGTCAGAGCAAAACCTCTGGTTATGTTGATGTTGATATAACCAACTTCTCCAGCTCTTGGAATGACGGGGTTGCGTTCTGTGCCCTGCTCCATACTTACATCCCGGAGAAGATCCCATACTCAACCCTTAATCCTTGTGAGAAGAGGAGAAACTTCACAATTGCCTTCACTGCCGCTGAATCTGTTGGGATACAAACTATCCTCAATCTAACCGAGATGGTTTCAATAGAGCGTCCTGACTGGCAGCAGATTATGACATATGTCACTAATATCTACAGACATTTTGAAACCTAGACAAATCAATTTTCTAATTTTATATTTTTTGATCGAAAGAAACTGTTGGCTGTACCCATACATCCGTGACAATATCCGGCCTATTCTCTAAACATGAGAGAAAATAATTCAATATTTTTTAAATTATCTATTCAACTAGTCTCCAACACATTGTTGTGTTATGCCATAATTAATATATTTAGACCCTTTGTCTAATGATGATTCAATCCGTAGTTTATCTCTTGATTCGGGCTTCAAAACCCTTGCGGAAATAATAATTTCAGATAAAAAATTGAATTTTGAATTTAGATATTTTCCCGTTTTAATATTTCGCTTGAAGGGACCGTAAACGTAATTTAAAGTGACCTACTTTTAAAAAGGGTGGCATGTCCGATTCTCAATGGTGCCTTAGAAACTCCTACATGAGTACCTATGTTCCAAACTTAGAAACCTCTACACGAGTACCTATGTTCCAAACTTAAAAACTCCTACACGAGTATTTATGTTCCAAACTCCTATACGAGTACCTATGTTCCAAACTTAAAAACTCCTACACTAGTACCTATGTTCCAAACTCCTATACTAGTACCTATGTTCCAAACTTAAAAATTGTTGAATTCAATTACTGAAAGTTATAAATTCTTAGATAAAAAAATAAGGACGTCTTGGGTTTATCGGGTACCGGTGTGAATCAGACATGGCACTCTGTAGGGTGACCTTAAACTTCGTCGACAGTCTGTATAATTAATGTCAGATGTATTTGTAAGATTCTTCCTTCATTATTTTTATTGTTGTTGGTTAAGGGTTGGAAGGTGTTACGTATTATGTATTATAAATCTGAAAAAGTGCTTTTTTACTTCATGTTTCTAAATATTTTGTGATAAATGTTTCAAGATCTAAAAGATTAATCTCTATAATGCATTTATTTGGTTCTGAACGCTATTTTTCTCAAATTACTTATTGCATTTCAAATCTCAAAAATATTGTCCATTTAAAAATAGTTTTTTTTACGCTTGCATTAACGGAATTATGTCTCAAAATCACTTAATAACGGGGTTTGAATAATTCAAGAAGTATCCTCCCCCCCCCCCCTTCTCAAATTGTAAACTGTTTTACTTTTTTATGCTTCAAAAAAATCATCAATTTTGTCTGAAAAAAAATCTTATTGATTTTTGTGTGTATTGCAGTATTATTGAGAAAATGGTTCTTTTTATATCTTTTTACGAAAACTTGTTTTTCCCAAAAGTGTTTTTGGCAAATATAATTCCAACACATGTCTAATACAGAAGAATATTGCAATTATAAAACGGAATTGAAGATTTAGAGCTATTTTTATGCATTAAAAAACAAGTGCTATTAAATTCTCCTGCATATCTAAATATATTCACTATTTTCTAAATATATATATATATATTTCTAGTAAATTTAATTTGCTCCGGTCGGATATTTGTTGTAAACTGAACAATAAAACTCAATGCTTCTCTATCTTAAGTAGTAAGATGTCAAGGAACATTTGAACAGATTTATTGTCCAGATTGCGGAGATCGGGTAAATAATTCTGGACTTCCAAGAACTCCATGCCTTTGTTTACATATTAATTGTACTGCAGCTCAGGGAGGAATATAAACAAAATTTAGTCTGAGCATTTCTGCGTTGGTTTACAATTCTCAAGGAAATTTTAAGCACACTTCATTAGTAAACAAAGCTTTGTATATTTCTTGGTTTAGCGAATTCTGAGAGAATTTTTTGCATGATATTGCAATTGCAAAATTATAAAGAAACGAGGGAAAAAATTAACAGAATTAAAAAGTTTTTTTAGATAGAAGAATAACTACTCTTCGTTGTTGATACTCAGAAAGCAGGGCTAAGGATCCATTAATATCGATCCGAATCCGCACTGGAAAAAAAATGGATCCGGGTCCAGGTCATTTCTTTAAGATTTACTGAATTGTTTTAACAAAGCAGAATTTTCAAATTTTTTGTTTAGAGGGAAAAGTGATCTTTAAAACCTTAAACTTCTGATGATAAGATTTTTAACTAACGGGTAGCTTGTATTTAACTCAGACTTTTTGGTGAAAGAGCTTTAAAAAAACATAGAAAAAGGGGGCAAATATTTCTTACAATTTTTTTATTTTACTTAAATACAAATGATGCCCATATGCAAAATTTCATTCAGATTCCTCAGAAAATTAAGACAAGAGTCCCAAGCGTATTCAAATTGGTCAAACGTACCTTCACCTTTGATTAAAGTTATCATTGAAGATAATTTTCGAAAGCATAAGAATGTATTTCAAGTTTCTATTGTATGTGAGAACATAGATTCAGCCTGCTTTCAGACAGTCTCATCAATCTTTAATGTGGTAAACTTTGAAGTGTCGCGACGCCTAGGGCTTGAATTTAAAATTGCATTTGAGGTAAATTGAGGGCTTATTAACAAAAGAAGGATTTTATAATTGGTGAATTGTTACAGTTAGGAATCGTTACTATCCGTTTTTTAGATATTCAAGGATTTTTGGCTTTGATAAAGCTTATCAGAATTCTACTTAGTCTTCCGTAATTAAAAACTTTATTTTCATCAGTTTTCTTTCATAAAATTAAGCAACATTTTTACACTGAGCCAAGATAGAAAACATGAACGAAGCAGAATCAAAATCGTCCAGGCATGACTGCCAAAGGAAAAATTTGCATCGTGTTATGAATACAAACTTTATACAATTTTGAAGTATGTTTATCTTATTAGATTTTAGAGTTCTTATACTCTGAATGTTTAAAAAACGGATTAAACAAAGTCCAAGTTTATGTAAGGTAGTTTAGCAATCTCATTGGCTAAAAATTTGTTTTTTAACATTTTAGCATTTAAACCAGGTCTTGATTGAACTAATTGAACCGGATTCATAATTTTCCAGCTATAGATTTATTTAATAATTGAACCTACTTTTTCACTTTCTCTCTCTCATATCACTTTTAACTAAAAAAAAAATTACAAAAATTTTGGCTTTTTTCAGGCCGGCATTGTATTTAACATTACAATAACGTAATTGGTAACTACAGGGTCGGTAGTTGCTCTAGTCTAGAGATTAGGGTGTGTCAGTTTTATTCTGCTATGGAAGAGTCTCGGAGAGAGAGAGGGAGAAGAATGTGTCCACATCGAATAGGTTGGAGGGGGGGGGGGGGCGTTCCTTAAATACTCGTGATTGTTCATATACTGGAAGATTAGGCTTGTTTAGTTTACAGTGTACAGTAAACTATGTACATTGTACAACGGTAGGAAAGGTTCTGGGTTCTCCCCTCTCCAGAGTAATGATTGAACCCCGTGTTAGGTTCGTGTCTGGAGATGCCAGGTTTACAACAAGTTCCTCTATAGATATATAATATATAATTGTAAAAATTCATACATATTGACTAGCTCAGCTCTTCGATTCTATGTTATTAAAAAATTTCTTTGTGGGAACCCCAGCTCCGGGTACTGAGTCCGGCTTGAGAACCTTCTCCGTCCCGCCTATAGACAAGCCGAACTTGAGGCCCTGGAGACCCGTCACCATGCTCTGCTTCCCGGACTCCAGAACCTCCTTCACATCCCCTCGCTTCCCCACCTCCTTCTTTACGGGAACCACGGGTTTGTTCGGAGGGACAGGAGGAGGTACCCCCTTCCCTAGTCCAGGTTTTCTCATTCCGGAGGTTACAGTCTCCGGAACAGGTTTTCTTGCTCCTCCGGGACCTCCGACAGGTTTAACCCCTCCGATCGGTTTTGATATCTAAAAAAATCATATTATATTTCACTCTAAATGGTATTCAAATATGTTAATAATATTATTTTTTACTCAAAATAGAATTTAATATATACAAACAATATTATCTTTAACTCAAATCAATATTTGAATAAACAAATAATCTCATATTTTACTCAAATTGATATTTGAATAAACTTATAATCTTATAATTTACTCAAATTAATGCTTAAATATTAAACAGTATTATATTTTACTCAAATTAATATTTAAATATTAAACTGTATTGTATCTTACTTAAATTAATGTTTAAATATTTAACAGTATTATATTTTACTATTAATGTTTAAATATTGAACATCAGTATTATATTTTACTCAAATTAATGTTTAAATATTAAACAGTATAATATCTTACTCAAATTAATGTTTGAATAAATAAATTATATTGAAAAGAACACTTGAAGTTAAGACTGAAAAGGAAATATTACAAGAAACTTTTTTTTAACTTATTAAATTTAATAAAGTATTTTATGGTATTTCTGTAGAAGAATATCAAAATATATATCAAATAATCCTATTTATACATTTTATTTAAAAATATTTTGAACATTTAAATTAAATCTATAAAAACACTTGAAGTTGGGAATGAAAAAGAAATATTAAAACAAAAATTTTACTTATTAAATTTTGATATTAATAATAGTATTTTTCGTGTGGAAGCCTTTCTCTTTAAACATTAAATAAATATCTTGTTACACCTGCTAGTCTTAGAAATATAAATTCTTTTTAAATTAAAAAATATTTTAGGGTTTGAAGAAGGTTTGACGTCAATATGAGAAAGTATGGAGAGAAGAGCTTTTGTAGGACCAATGAATAAGAATACACTCAGATGCAGGGTTCACGGGTAGTTGTAATACATTTGAATTTCCGAGCCGGGTCAACCTTTCTGGTCCCAGTTTGTACTGTACCTAGCTATATGGACAGGACATGCCGGTGCAACAAGGTTGACGCGGTCAGACTTTATGCTTCATAAAGGATGAATTTACTTTTACTAAAGGGGCAGAGGTGCGTGGGTTACCCACATAAGGTTGAGACTTCAGAGACGATTGTACGGAATTTGTTTTCTTACACACAGGGTTCCTTGCAGACCTAAACTGGCTTATTATTGTGCTTAATAGTAAAGTAAACCATCAAAATACTCAATTAAATGATAAAACCAAAATGAAGCTTTAAATCGTGATATTTTTTAGAGTTTTGTGTCGTCTTTACAGTCTCATCCTTTGTGGGTAATCCTGAACTTGGTGAACTAGGAAATTGAAATAAACCGGATTGGAACCTAGGACCTAGGATATTAGATACTAATACCAGAAGGATTAAAAATTATGAATTTGAAATGCTGGAAAATACATTTCATTGGCTAAAGGATAAAATAGGAACTAGGATAATAGATAAAATAGGAACTAGGATAATGGATAAAACAGGAACTATAGGATAATAGATAAAATAGGAACTAGGATATTAGATAAAATAGGAACTAGGATAATGGATAAAAAAGGAACTAGGATAATGGATAGAATAGGAACTAGGGTAATGGATAAAATAGGAACTAGGATAATAGATAAAATAGGAACTAGGATAATGGATAAAAAAGGAACTAGGATAATGGATAAAATAGGAACTAGGATAATAGATAAAATAGGAACTAGGATAATAGATAAAAAAGGAACTAGGATAATAGATAAAATAGGAACTAGGATAATAGATAAAATAGGAACAAGGATAATGGATAAAAAAGGAACTAGGATAAAATAGGAACTAGGATAATGGATAAAATAGGAACTAGGATAATGGATAAATAGGAACTAGGATAATAGATTAAATAGGAACTAGGATAATAGATAAAATAGGAACTAGGATAATAGATAAAATAGGAACTAGGATAATAAATAAAATAGGAACTAGGATAGTAAATAAAATAGGAACTATAGGATAATAGATAAAATAGGTACAAGAAGAGTAGATAAAAAAATAAAATAGAATTTAAGTGCGTAAATCATAATTGTTAATTGTCCGCCTGTTTGTTTGTATGTCAAATTATAACTCCTGAACCCCTGGACCGATTTGCATTAAATTTTAATTGGGGAACTCGGTAGAACCACAGAAATGTTCTTAGCTCGGTTTGAACATTTTCAGTTGTTATGGTGGACATTTCTTGTTAGTTTTCAGTTGTTATGGTGGACATTTCTTGTTAGTTTTCAGTTGTTATGGTGGACATTTCTTGTTAGTTTTCAGTTGTTATGGTGGACATTTCTTGTTAGTTTTCAGTTGTTATGGTGGACATTTCTTGTTAGTTTTCAGTTGTTATGGTGGACATTTCTTGTTAGTTTTCAGTTGTTATGGTGGACATTTATTGTTAGTTTTCAGTTGTTATGGTGGACATTTATTGTTAGTTTTCAGACAAAGCTTAGTTCTACTAATATACAGGAATGAGGAAAATAGATAAAATAGGAACAAGAATGACAAATGAAATAAGAATTCGGAAAGGGGTAACATATATTTCAAATTTTGTACAGTTCCGGATATAAAATTCCTAAACTCAAAAAAAGAATATAAGCTTCAAATTTCCGGCTTCAAGTTTCTAAGAGCTTTGTTAATCTAGAAGTAAACGTCAAGATTCATTGTTTATTTATTCATGGAAAAGGTTGGATTTACCTTAAAAAAATTTAAATAAAATATTCTCAGCGGGCGGAAACGTCAAGTATGTGTGTCTGTACCAAAAGAGTGAGTGTAAGTAATACCGAACTGAAGGTGTGTACTGTAGTTATATACAGTACATAAGAATCTCGGTATTTGTACAGTCTAGGAGAGTACATTTGTTTATTGTAAATTGTTTACTTAAAAATAAGTTTATTATACATGTAATATATTATTTATTTATTTAAGTCAACAATATGAACTTAATTTTCATGCAAAGAATATAATTAGAGAAAAGTTTAAAATAAACTACTCGTTATTCAAGCTTAATTACAATTGACGACAAATTGTTCTGCAATTTCCTTGACTGTAGTCATGTTGTGTGTCTGTGCCAAAAGAGTGTGTGCAAGGAATACCGAACTCGTCTGCAAAGCAGTGCGACTGGCTTTCTTATGCCAGACCAGCGCCATTTCCCTTCCCTTTATTCTTATTCCCTGAATATTCCTGATCAACCTTTTATTTTTTCCCTCTTTAATTTTTATTAAATACTAGCTGAAGGACCCGGCGTTGCCTGTGGATAAAAAAATAAAATCGAAAAGCGTATGTGACCCCCCCGCTATCCGATAGGCCGGCTGCAGGTACCATATAAACCAATGTTTTATTTTCAGATATTTTCCATTAGAAACTATAAAAGGAAGGATTAGTTTCTCTCTTTTTGAGAAATATTTGCTCTTAAATCCTCGTATTTAATATTTTGGATAATTATAAAATAAAAAGAATTTTTATCCATACTTGAAAAGTTTAAAAGAATAGCCATATATTTTGAATTTTGTTTTAAAGTCTGTTAACATGTTAAACGGTGAACCAAGTATTTAAATATCAATATTTAGACAATATTCTTTTTTTTAAATCTCTGATCGTCTCTCTCTCTCTCTCTCTCTGATAAACTTTATCGCCAAGCTTTAAAGAACCCTCCTTTTTACCTACATAATACCTAACAAGTACCTACATCATACCTAACAAGTACCTACATAATACCTAACAAGTACCTACATTATACCTACCAAATACCTAAAAAATACCTCCCTTATACTTACCTACCTACCTACCTACCTACCTACCTACCTATTTACCTACCTACCTACCTACCTACCTGCCTACCTACCTACCTATCTACCTACCTACTTACCTACCTATCAATGTACCTGTGAGTATATGTCTGAAGGAATGATTTCTTGATCTAGATGTGAGAGAGCTGCCGCAGTAGGAATCATTGCAGGGTGAGATGCATGTCCGAACCCACCTAATCAAATAGGAGTAAGTAAGTAATAATTTATAAAATTTTACAAAAAAAAAAAAATTAAGTGTTTGGGAGGAAATATTTTTAAAATCCTCCAATTATAAAAAGGTGAAACCAAAGATAAAATTTTTGCTGTTTATAATTTTTTAAATATTTGGTCCTGGATTGTTAGCATTTTTCGACGAATAAGCATTTTAAATTTTAGTATCATTAATGAAAATTGATGTAGGCTTCAAGGTATGTAAAAAAAAGGGTTAAGAAAAAAAGGCACTTTTTAGCATCTTTTTAAATCGTGACGATTTGTGACGAAGTTTATGTTTAATTTTAATTTTAATTATTTCTCTCCCTCTTTTATTCAAATACATGTCTGAACCCACCTAATCAAATATATATTAAATACATGTCTTCTGAATCCACCTAATCAAATATATATCAAATACATGTCTAAACCCACCTAATCAAATATATATCAAATAAATGTCCGAACCCGCCTAATCAAATATATATCAAATAAATGTCCGAACCCACCTAATCAAATATATATCAAACACATGTCTGAACCCACCTTATCAAATATATATCAAATACATATCTGAACCAACCTAATCAAATATATATTAAATACATGTCTAAACCCACCTAATCAAATATATATCAAATACATGTCTGAACCCACCTAATCAAATATATATTAAATACATGTCTGAACCCACCTAATCAAATATTTATCAAATACATGTCTGAACCCACCTAATCAAATATATATTAAAATATGTCTGAACCCACCTAATCAAATATATATTAAAATATGTCTGAACCCACCTAATCAAATACATATCAAATCATATCTGAACCAACCTAATTAAATATATATTAAAATATGTCTAAACCCACCTAATTAAATATATATTAAAATATGTCTAAACCCACCTAATCAAATATATATCAAATACATATCTGAACCCACCTAATCAAATATATATCGAATACATTTCTGAACCAACCTAATCAAATATATATTAAAATATGTCTGAACCCACCTAATCAAATATATATACCGGGTGAAATTTAGGAGTAATTGTTTGGTTATGTTGAACTACTGTTGGTTGGTTTCCGATATTTCCTGATAGGGATCTTACCACTGGGTTACCCTGAGTAGCTCGGCTAGTATTGACTGAGGCGGGGAGGGTTCGAGGAACTGATCCGGCCTGAGGAGGATATCCCTGGGTTCCGCCCACCATGGAGGTGGCAGGGGTGGAGTTCACGTGACCGATCTGGGCGTAGGTTGAATAGTTGGAGTAGGTAGAGTAGGGTTGGGTAGCTACAGGTCGGTTCAGGGTAGACAGAGGAGTAGGAGATACGGAGACAGGTTGGGTTACAAGATTGCTTCCAGGGTAGGGAGGAGGAGGAGACGCCTGGTTCATCGCAACCCTATGCGCTTCCGACAGTTGTTTCTTAAAATGCTCAACATCCGCCCTCGCCTTTCTTAATGCATCTTCTAGGTCTCTATACCTTCGTTCATCAGCAGTTAGTTTATCCTTGAACTGTTGACGCTCTGATCCAAACTGTGATAAATGTTTCTCAAGCTCTGCTTCCATAGCCAAGGATCGTTTGCTCTCCTCCTCTAGTCCAGCTGCCATGGTATCCATCCTAGTTTTCTCCTCCTGCAACATCTGAGCTAAATCCTCGCTTCTCTTCTTCTCCTCTAGGTAGAGCTTGTGCAACTTTTTCCTGTCAGAGAGTAGAACTAATACTATTTGTTTCTGTTTGGTTTTCTCTTCTTCTTGTCTAGCCGCAGCGTCTTTCACAGCTTCTTCTAACCGTTGCTTCTCTAGGATTTCATTTTCAAGTTCTTGCTTCAACCTTATTCGGTCTTTTTCAAGCTCATATGTTATATCATCACCCTGGGCTGTGTCTCGTTCATGTTTACTCTTTTCTTCATGTAACTCTTGAACAAGTTGAGATCGTTGTCGTTCACTTTCGCGCAAACAAGACGCAATTTTAACAGTTGCAACTCTTTGTCGGGCAATAACATTTTGCAGAGCTGCTATTTGAGATTCTGCGGTGCAGGTTGCGATCTGAAGATCTTCTTCTAACTGATTTGCATCTGGAACAAATTGTTTATCTCTTTGAAGTGCAGAGCTGGGGCTGTCATGTTTAACATGCCCGCTATAGCACCCATATAATACTGTCTTTAGTTGTTCAGATTTGAGAGCAGCAATTACTACATCTCGGGCCTGAAGCTCTCCTTCTAGATGACTGAGAAGCTCCAGAAGGTCAGTTCCCTCAACATCGAGCTTCTCGGACCCTTTTATTGCGTTGCTTATTTTTGACAATGTAGCGGTGTTTTTCTCTTTCTCGCCATATTTCTTTTTTTCTCCGGGAATCTCAGCCATTCTGATATTGACAACAGGGGAATTGTTTTCTATTTTTATTTCTAATCACTATCCCGCCAGTCATCATAAACCTTGTTCATCAGATATTAGATTGTGTTAACACATACGGTGTAAATAGTTTCAAACATTGGTCGCCATATTGAATATAGATAGTAGGTAGATACACTGTTCACTGAGTTCACTGGTGGGAGGAGGTTCAACTTAAGCTGGGAACATACTAGCAGACATTATTCCTCTCACACTGTAGTGTAGGTAGGAGTTGGGTACAAACTACCGGACATTATTCCACTCACTCAATCCTCCACACTTCATTCATTTAAAATTCTAGAGAAAGAGATATGTTTAACTGAACATAAACTTTATATTTCAAATTTTACACGTTAGAATTCAAATTACATCTGTATATATTGTTTATATATACTAATAAGAAAAGAGATTAATAATTAATAACAATAAAATAATAATAATAATAATAATTATAATAATGATAATAATAACCATCATCAATGATAATTGTAACAAAAAGTATATAAAGTTTGAAAAACACGATATAATTGGTTAAATACTAAAAACACTTAGATTAAACTTTTCTATTTTCTCATTTGGGAATATTTTCTATTAAGGATAATTCCTAAGAGAATTTTTCTATACAGATTATTTTTAATGAAAATGGTTAAATTTATATTTTTCTTAAATGTTTTTTCTCTCTGTTTTAAATTTGATAGTTAAGAAATAGAAAAATATGAACTTGATAATGTCTTTTAATTGTATTCTATAACAATAAAAAGTATGATAGCTGCAGAAATTGATAAGACTGTTATTATATGCAGCGGAAGGAGGATATTTGGTAAAAGAAGTTTTTGCCCCAAGCTCGACTGACGTTCTAATCCCTATCTTTACAACCGAATGTAGACCTTTGATATTTCAAACTATGAATTTTTTTGGATCTAATAATCTAAGTTTGAAATGTCAAAGTTTTACACAGTAAGATTGCAAATATATAAAGATTAGACAACTCATTTCGTTTGACATAAATTTTTTAGATTTTATATATTTGAATAAAAATCAACATATATCCTTTTTTCAAAAGATTGAATAATTAGGGAAATATATAGTTTACATGCTGTCTTTGTATGAATTTTTGCATCAGAGTTAAAATTCTATTTTCTTCAGAGTTCCCCAATCAAAATGTGAGGAAAATCGGTCCGGGGGTGATCGGACAAAAAAACAGACAAGCAGAGATTACAACTTTATATATATAGATATATAATATTATATAATACTTGGTTGGGAACCCGACCCTGCAAAGGTTACTAAAAGTTACTCCCGCCGTTAACCCGTATCTGGAACGATTTTACCGTGAAACTAAATTTTCGCTATCAAAGCCTACCCACTCAACTTAGAATTTCAAAACTAAGCTAAGCACATTCCCGTAGATCTCCCGATTTCCTCAATCAATATTTGAGGCAAATCGGTGCAGGGGTTCCTGAGTTCTGATCGGAAAAACAAACAAACACAGAGATTACAACTTTAAATTATAGATTTATGCAAAACTATAAAGGGGTTTAGAGTGCTATTGCCAAGGTTCTCGACTACAGGATATCCAAGCGGAATTATTCAAATCCTTCGCACGAAAAAAAAAACAGTCTCCAATTGAATACTTGATCTTAGGGGTTTTATACTCAAGAAGAAAGTATCAATAAGATCATTCAGAGCAGGGCGAATGGGGGAACCGTTTGATAATTTACCAAATTTCCCTTTCATAAAATTGGGTAAGAAAGATTGATTGGTTGTTTCAGCAATAGTACAATATAGAGGAAAATAATATTTATAACTTGCTCATTGTTAAAAAGGAAGTAAATATAAGAAAAGAACATTTTTTAATCAACACAGTGGCAATAAAGGAAAAAATAGATAATTTGTTCTCAATTATTTTTGATTCCCGAGACATATGGATATTTTGAATTAGGAGAAAAGTCCAAATTTTGACTAAAGTCTGACATCTAGTGTTCTCATAAAGAACCCAAATGTTAAACGGATAAATTAACACATTAAAGTTATAAGAAACAACGACCATATGTTTTTAAATTTCAGAAATTTTAAAATTTAAAATATAAAACAACAACATGTTTTTGAACTAACCAACATGAAGTTTTTAAGATGATTAAAAAATGGAATGTTGTATAAAAACCGAAATTTCGAAGTGTACAGTCTCAAATTCTAAACATGACGATTTATTCTTATTTTATTCTTATTTTATTCTTATTTTATTCTTATTTTATTCTTATTTGGTCAAATTGTGATTGAATGTCACACCTTGCTGGGACTAGGACCAAACTGTCAAATCAGCGTGAAGGTTTAATATGATGCATTGCGTAACTACATTTTTAGGTTTTACGAAAAACAAATTCTGTTTATTTAAAAGTACAGGGTGTCCCACGAAACATGACAGTTGGTGAATAGTTTAGAATGGTTTCCTCCATAATTTGTTAAGTTGTTTGATACCAAAGACAATAATAAAAATATTATATGGGAGTCATATTATAGTAAACTTGATTTCAAAGTAAAATATAAAAATATTTTTTTACGAAATAAAATGCAAAAAAAACCTTTAATATCATAATACAGTATATGTAAGACGACATTAAATACTATTTATAAACTGTCATGTTTCGTGGGACACCCTGTAGTAGAGTAAAGTTTGAATTTCGATTTTAGCTTTTTTCATCTTAGAAAATAGAAAGTGAATAAAATTTTACTTTTTTTAATTGGACATGCTTAAGTTCAGGTATTAAAAAAGAAATTTTATTTAGAAAAATTAAGTATTAATAAGTTTTTCTAAATATTAAAAAAAAATATCGTAGTGCACTGTACAGTATTCTGTCGATATTGCCCTTCCTCCCTCTCTTTGCTCTCTTTTACTGTACTTTTTATCTTACGCTAATCCTATATTAAGATAAAACTTTCGATTTTTGTAAATTTAATTGATTAGGAGTCTAGATAAAAAAATAGAAATCAACTATGTTTTCCAGATTTAAGCTCGTCTTTCTCATCTGGTTCAACTTCTTCCTTCTCACTGTCACTCTGATCTCCTTTCTGATCATCTTGATCACTTTCATGATCATCATGTTCATCATCATCATCAGCATCACTACCATAGTCTGAGCCGAGCTCTATACTCTTCTCCCCGGTCCGAGTTCGTCGCCACACGTTGTAGACGACACCGACGACGATGATGGCGAGGGCCAGGCAGCCGACTAGGATCCAAACGAGGACCTCGGTGTTCATCCCCAGCTTCTCCTCACGCCGGGTCATCACAGGGGCCGGGGTCTCACGCACCCAGGGCTGAAATATTATTAGATCTTAGTTTGCAGATTATAGCTATTAATATTTGTATTTTATTACAGTTCCCAACCTGTTTTGTATTTGTTTCCTTCCTTCCATCTATCTCAGGTTTGAGGGGTGGAGTAGGTATTTGGACAGGGTTCAGGTTTCCCTGTTTTAGGGAGGTTGCAAAAAGTGTTTCCGGAGATCTATTATAATCCACTCCTCTCCAACCCTTGTCCTCTCGGGCTATAACCTAAAACACAGAGTATAATTATTATAATTTATAATTCATCATTCATTTCTTTTGTTGTAAATATTATAATATAATCTTTATTCTTCATTAATCCGCTATTTTTAGCGAAAACTCAAATTTTCTAAACTCTTTATTTCTACCACCTGACGATATACACCTTTGATATTCTGTTCAATCTACCCCCCCCCCCCCTATTTCCTATTTCAGCACTTCTAGTCCTACATCCCCCCCCCCTTTCCTGATCCCAGTCTCTCTACTTATTTCTGTTTCTGTAATAATTAAACCTATCCTACGATAGTTATAAATTTCAATATGGATTTAAATCATAAAAGCATATCTTTTCTATCTATCTATCCCCCATCGATTATCTTCTATTATCTCACATGTAAACTTGATTTTGGATTTAAACCAGCAATACCAAGTATTCAGTGGCTAGTTACCCAAGGCTATTAGTTTCTGTTTATAAGTAGATTATACAGGGTGAGTCAAAAAAAAGTGTGATTAGCGGCATCATGGTGCAAAGTTGTACCTTTTTTGTGCAACCCTCCTGTATGGTGGGTTTCAATATTTTTTGGAAATTTTTTATTTTTTTTATGGTACTCTTATGGCCCAAAAAAAATCCGCGAACATTTCTTTCTCTCAAAATCAAAAGGTCAGAAGAGCAAAAATGTATATATATATATATATATTATTTCTTTGAAATTCTAGAATTTTATAAATATTGAATCACAAAAAATTCGCAAAACTGTAACAAGAAAATTTGCAATTTTCAGTTCTGGTCTAATTGTAATAAATTTAGGGGATGAAGCTTATTTTACTATCCGTATCATATATGTTTGTTTATCTAGTTACTATCTTTATTATCTATGTTGTCTTATCTATTATCTAGGTTCTATTCGACCCGGACCGGCCAGTCCGGTCAATCTATATTTACCTGTATCAATAAATTAGTATAGTATCAACCGTTGTTTTAGACGGACGTAAAGAGCCAGGGTTTGGGCTAGAGATTAAGTCGGGAAGGCTTACAGTAAGAGTTTGAGTCAAGTATTAGGAGATTGATCGGGACTATAGATCGTTACATAATATTTAAGGAAAAGTTGTTTTTCGATGGCTTTTCAGGTTTCAACTGAACAGCGTATATTTATAACTTAAGAATAAACTAAGAAGAAAGAAACTAGAGGATTAAAGTAAGAAATATACTTCCAAGTAATATTAAGCATACTATTTATAACTTCTTATTTCACTCTTTTGTAGAATATGGAATTGTAGCCTGAGGGAGAAAAAAGGCCTGATATGAAAAAAGTTAGCTTGCTCCAAAAACGTGCAGTTAGAATTATTGATAATGCAAAAAAAGTTTCACTCAGCGATCCTCTTTTCTTTCAGTCTAAAATCCTTAAGCTAAATGATTTGACTCATTTCAATCACGTAACATTTATACAATTACAATAACAAGCCACTTGATTTAAAAAGAAGTGCCTCGTTAGATATACTTTAAAAAATTTATTACAAATGTTATCTGACGCCTACATGTCAAAGTGCAATAAACCTTCTTGTAATTCTTGCAAAAAATGAATATAAATATTGGTAGATTATTGTACGCATGCTTAATCTTATTCTGTACTAATTTAAAACTGAAAATTCAAATATTTTGTTATGCTGCACCTCGGTCTCTCTAAATTTAACTAGTAATCCCTGACTTATCGTAAACTTTCAAAACCTAGTAATATTCATCATACTGTAAACGTTTTAATATTAATTAGGTGGGGATAATACCAAAAACAGCAAATAGCTAATCTCCATGCCTAATTGCTAGAATTACATAAATATAGTAAACAATATAAAAATAGTTACAGATTTTTTGCATGTAACATTATAACTTGTATTTGTATTATTAGCAATAAACTATATCTTATCTTATCTAATAGAGTAAACAGTATAATAGAATAAACAATTCAACGGAGTAAACAATACAACAGAGTAAACAATACAACAGAGTAAACAATACACCAGAGTAAACAATACAACAGAGTAAACAATACAACGCAGTAAACAGTACAACAGAGTAAACAATCCAATAGAGTAAACAATACACAAGAGTAAACAATACGACAGAGTAAACAATACACCAGAGTAAACAATACAACAGAGTAAACAATACAACAGAGTAAACAATACCACAGAGTAAACAATACAACAGAATTAACAATCCAACAGAGTAAACAGTCCAACAGAGTAAACAATACAACAGAGTTAACATTACAACAGAGTAAACAATACAACAGAGTAAACAATACAACAGAGTAAACAATAAAACAGAGTATTAACAATACAACAGAGTAAACATTACAACAGAGTAAACAATACATACAACAGAGTAAACAATACAACAGAGTAAACAATAAAACAGAGTAAACAATACACAAGAGTAAACAATATAACAGAGTAAACAATACAACAGAGTAAACCATCCAACAGAGTAAACAATAGAATAAAATAACGAATACAATAGAGTAAACAATACAACAGAGTAAGCAAAACAACAGAGAAAGCAATACAACAGAATAAACAAAACAAAAGAGTAAACAAAACAACAGAGTAAACAATCCAACAGAGTAAACAATACAACAGAGTAAACAATACAACAGAGTAAACAATACAACAGAGTAAACAATACAACAGAGTAAACAAAACAACAGAGTAAACAATACAACAGAATTGAGTAAACAAAACAACAGAGTAAACATTCCAACAGAGTAAACAATACAACAGAGTATACAATACAACAGAGTAAACAATACAACAGAGTAAACAATACAACAGATTAAACAAAACAACAGAGTAAACAATCCGATAGAGTAAACAATCCAAGAGAGTAAAGAATAAAGTAAAGTAAACAATCCAATAGAGGAAACAATGCACAAGAGTAAACAATACAACAGAGTAAACAATACAACAAAGTTAACAATCCAACAGATTAAACAAAACAACAGAGTAAACAAAACACAAGAGTAAACCATCCAACAGAGTAAACAATCGAACAGAGTAAACAATATAACAGAGTAAAAAATACAATAGAGTAAACAATACAACAGAGTAAACAATACGACAGAGTAAACAATCCAATAGAGTAAACAGATACTCTCATTTCTACCTGAAATCTACAAAAATCATGATCTTAAAAGTTACAGCAAGTCTTCTGTTTAAAAAAAAAATTGTAAACGTCTAAAGTCTTATGTGTGAACCCGGCCCTCTTTCCACCTCTCCCCTTTAATTCATTATACATGTGTGACCTTGAATGGAAGAAACTAATCGTCTTGTATTTATCTTGTTTAAATAATTAAATGTTAGTATAAAAATATGTTGCAATGCTTTGCCTTGAATCTGTGTCTGTTTAGATCTAAGAAACATGATGATTTTAAACAATTTGCCTGAATACATATCAATCTCCATATATGGCCGGGCGAACAGATCTTAGGTTTTTCAGGAGATTAGATTAGAACATTTCTACACTCAAACCTTATGCAATTTTAATCTATTTCTTCACTTACAACTTTCACCCGTTTTTCTACATACAAGTTTTTACAATCTACAAATTTTATGTGTGAAAGGGAGCCAACGTGGCAAGAAGGGAGAACTGCCATATAAAATAGAAAGGATGGGGTGGGGGTTAACGAGCCCCGAACTCCTTCTGGTTTCGCCTACATATGTCATGTTTTATGTTTTTTTCTTATTTTCAATTTTCTGCATATCATGATGTGTGCAATCTCATTTTCCCATGTACAAGGATAGAAAAAATGAATCTATAGGAAAGGAAGAAGAAAGGAAAAATTAAATTAGGAAAGGAAGAGGATAGAAGAAATGAATCTAGGAAAGGAAGAGGATAGGAAAAATGAATCTAGGAAAGGAAGAGGATAGGAAAAATAAGTCTAGGAAAGGAAGAGGATAGAAAAAATGAATCTAGGAAAGGAAGAGGATAGGAAAAATGAATCTAGGAAAGGAAGAGGATAGGAAAAATATAAGAAAGTTAGAAAGAAAATAGAGATGGAGAACATAAGAATATGGATAATCATAATCATATTTCCTGATTCTCCGCTTTCTTATCCCTGCTTTTAGTTCTTACATTTAATTTCTTTTACTTTCCTTTCTTCATCCTTCATTTTCATATTTCCTGATCTTTCCATTTCTTAATCTAGCAATTATCTAGCTTCACCATTCCATTTCATTCCTTCATATTTTCATTAGAAATTCTTTTTCTCCTCCCATCTCATTAAAAATAGATATTTAACTAAGTATTTAATCTATTAGTAACCTAACACCTGACATCTTGACAGGTTCGTTAAGTTGTATTTTAATCAGCAAACAAGGGAAGCATGTTTAAGAAAGAGTTAGAATATATTCTCTTTATTTTTATTAAGAAGGATTTAATTTTTACTCCACGACTACTCTTTCTCTACTCACCCCTGAAACCTACTCGTCAACTTCCTGGAACCCAGACTACTCCCCTCTACTCCCATCTACTCCCTGGAACCCTGACTACTCCCATCTACTCCCTGGAACCCTGACTACTCCCATCTACCCCCTGGAACCCTGACTACTCCCCTGTACTCCCTGGAACACTGACTACTCCCCTCTACTCCCTAGGACCGTGACTACTCCTCTCTACTCCCTGGAACACTGACTACTCCTCTCTACCCCCTGGAATCCTGACTACTACCCTCTACTCCCTTAAACCCTGACTACTCCTCTCTACCCCCTGGAATCCTCACTACTACCCTCTACTCTCTGTAAACCCTGACTACTCCTCTCTACCCCCTNAATTCTGGATTGTAGATTCTCTGACTACTCTCCTCTACTTCCTGGAACCCTGACTACTCCCCTCTACTTCCTTGAACCCTGACTACTCCCCTCTACTTCCTGGAACCCTGACTACTCCCCTCTACTTCCTGGAACCCTGACTACTCCCCTCTACTCACTTAAACCCTAATTACTCCCCTCTACTCCCTGGAACCCTGGCTACTCCTCTCTACTCCCTGGAACCCTGACTACTCCATTCTACTGACTACCTGATAAAAGTACTCCAACTCAGGACTGATATTAGTGAGAACAATGAAGAATGTATCTGACCTCTGCATCTCACTCATCTTAAACCCAGTAGGTGCAGACACCAGTCCTGGGGTAATAATAATAATAATAATAATAATAATAATAATAATAATAATGATAATGATAAGGTTAAGGATCACAATGATGATAATGATAATGATATCAATAATAATTATCATATAATTATATATTTTATATTTATATTGATGATAATATTGATGATAATAAAGAATACAATAATATGTTATGATAATATAAACAGCTACCTGATTTAACTAAGAACTGGTCTACACAATCCACCCTTGAGACTAGACCCTCCCAGGAGACAAGAACAGAGGTAGCATTTATCTAAACAAAATCAACATTAAAGGGACTGTACACGTAAATTTAAGTAATCCTCCGATTCACAAAAGTACCACTGAAGCCTTTTAAAAAATTCAATAAATTTTAATAAAACATTATAGACAAGGAATGAAATAAACAGAATTAATCTCTTTTTTAAATAAAATGCGACCAAATCTTCCTTATTGTGTCCCTCTAACTAGAAATTGATGAAGTGATAAAGTGATAAAGTGATAAAGTGATAAAGTGATAAAGTGATTAAGTATTTATAAAAATAAAAGGATTTATTTAGAATTAAGTATTGCAGTTTAATAAATAAGAATTTAAGTACAAAAGGGACCAGATTCAATCAATATAGTGAGACATTGAACCATTTCTCTTCAGCTTCTGGCTGGTTGACGAAGTATACAAGAAAACTGGTTCAATTGAATCTACGTGGTTCAACCAGGTCTCACTATTAATTAAATCTGGTCTTACGCTCTTTCGAAATGTCAAATATTTATCTAACAAAATTTGTCGGAGCACCGGAGCACAACCCAACCAACCAATCTTTCTTAAAAGGAACTGAGTTGTTGCCACAAACTCCGACATCTAATTCTTAGAACTTTGCTACCCAATGTCTTAAACCTTTAATATTTCAAACTATGACGTCTCTTAGATCAAATAATCTAAGTTTGAAATATCAAAGAAATACAACATCAGGTTGATAAGTTAAAGTCATTAGAAACTTTTAGTTTGTGGCAAAAACTCAATTCCTTTTGTTGACATTTCTTTGAGTGCAATTTCACTATAACACTTTATGTTACAATCAGTATTTTTCGTAAATTGTTAAAATATAAAATTTTCTAAATTATTGAAAAATGTTTCTAAAAGAGATATTTGATAAATTTTTAAAGAAAATTCCAATCTCAAGTTTCAGGAATTTAATTTAATCTTCTTGAAAGAATTCAAGTTGAGAAAATGAAAAGTCAAAATGTAAGGTTAGGTTGAATACCGGCTAAATTAAAAAATATAGAAAATATTAAATTTAGGTTCAAAGTTTAGTTTAGAGAGATGACAAGTATATGTCATTACTTGACTATTTGTATGCTAATAAATATAATCTATTAAGATAAATAATTTAAAAAAAGAAGGAATAGATAAAAAGATGAAATGGCAAATGTGGTTTGATGCAACAAACAGGCAGATGAGATCAAACCCAGTATTTTGGGGATTAATTTTAAAACACTTGTGTTTAAATCTTAATTTAAGAAACAAGCCTAAAATATTTTTAAAAATAATTTCTTATTTTGTCTCAGACCGAGGACGGTTAAAAACATACTATGCTTCTAAAGAAAAATTTAAAAAGGTTGCACTATGAGTATAACTGTGCAAAGCGACAATTTTTAAACTACAGTTTTAAAAGTTAAGATTCTTGGTGCTAATTTTAAATGGGTTTCCCTAAAGTTAGCACGTGTAAAATATTAGCACTAAATGTATCTACTCTCTCAACCTTATTTTATAAATAGTATTTACTACTGAAGGTTATTGTCTTTCCACCTGTACACTTCATTAGCTCTCATTCTACATCTAGATTCTAGATTAGATTCTAGATTCTAGATTCTAGATTCTAGATTCTAGATTCTAGATTCTAGATTCTAGATTCTAGATTCTAAATTATTGATTGTAGATGATTTTATATTCTATTTGATTATAAATTCTAGATTCTAGATTCTCATTCAGATTCTTGAATCAGAATTTATAATTCTAATTTCAGATTCCAGATTCTAGATTCTAGATTTTAGATTCTAATTCCAGATTCCAGATTCTAGATTCTAGATTCTAGATTCTAGATTCTAGATTCTAGATTCTAGATTCTAAGTTCTATCTATATATAAATTTGGCTTGTCTGTCTGTTTGTCTGTCTGTTTGTTTGTATCCAATAAACGTCAAAAAGGCTGAACCGATCGGGCCCAAATTTTTTGTGGGACATCTAGGGACCACAGGGAAGGATTATGAATGATTGAAATTTTAAATATTTGTCTCAATCAAAATTCGATCTTCATTAAATTTTTTAAAATTTTGAAAATCCACGAAATTTTTATGAAAATCCGCGAATTATTTTTGTTTTGTTTTACGATGTGCACAAAGAGAACATGTTCACAATTAATTTAGAAGATGGGCGCGAAGCCCCCTCTAAGGCTAGAAAGAAGGGCGCGAAGCGCCTTGAATTTCTAGTCTTCTAAATTTCAGTTCCTGTAGATTCTAGATTTACAGATTCTAGATTCTAGATTACAGATTATAGATTCTAGATTATAGATTATAGACAACTCAAGATTCTAAATGATTTTAGATTCTTTATTACTCTAGATTCTATTTGATTCTAGATTCTAGATGATTCTAGATTCTAGATGATTCTAGATTCTAGATGATTCTAGATTCTAGATGATTCTAGATTCTAGATGATTCTAGATTCTAGAGGATTCTAGATTCTAGATTATCCTAGATTCTAGATGATTCTAGATTCTAGATTCTAGATTATTATAGATTCTAGATGACTCTAGATTTTAGATGACTCTAGATTCTAGATGACTCTAGATTCTAGATGACTCTAGATTCTATATGACTCTAGATTCTCGATGACTCTAGATTCTAGATGACTCTAGATTCTAGATGACTCTAAATTCTAGATGACTCTAGATTCTATATTTTAGATTCTAGATTCTAGAAGCTAAGTGAATAAAGATTATAAATGATTCTAGATTCTAGATTTATCAGAATTTAATTTTAAACTTGTACTAAATATTTATAAAAACTTAGTTTTTATCCAAATAAATTCAAATATAATATTGCTATGTTGATGTTAAAATAGATGAGACTTAAAATAATAAAATACGATGAAAATATGTCTAAAATAAGAAGATAGATGATAATACACTGGAGCTATATGAATCATGAATCACACATGTTACATAATAAGAAAGAAAAATAGGCAGTCATAAGATAGAGAGACAGATAGAAATATACTTATTTTCTATATTTTAATGAAACGATATTTCAATAAAAAAGAAAAATATTTCTAAAATATTATTTGTACAGACATAAGTGCAGGACAGAAAGGAAATAAACATATGATATGAAAGATTGAAATTTGACAGAAGAGAGAAAATCATAAAATATAATTTTTGATTCATTTTCAATAGAACATTATTTTGTCTCTCGCAAAATTTTCAAATGAATTCAAAGACATTTGTGCAGGGTCATACAGTGATAACCAGAAAACTCTGGAATAGGAAATTGGCTTTTAGACTCAAGTTATAACTTTAAAAGGTCTAATGAGAATGAGACACAGCATTTGTGCAGTTAAAACAGACACATTTCACTAAAGTAGTGATTTGATAAGCGTTTAGTAAAACTATTTGCTTTGTAAAACATCAAATACACTTATTTATTGCTATTATGTCGTCTTCCTATTCCATTGTTTTCTGGTTATCACTGTACTTGTATAGAGTATAACTTATAAGTTCTGACAAATCCGTAGTTAAAAATTTTTGTTCAAATTGTTTTTGATTTAACAATCCTTTATCAAATATTCTCATTTAAACAATTTTTGATAAACTATAACCTCATTGAAATTATCTTTGATTAAACTATCCTTAATTAAATTATCCTTGATTAAACTATCCTTGATTAAACTATGCTTTATTAAACTATTCTTGATTAAACTATCCTTGATTAAACTATCCTTGATTAAACTATCCTTGATTAAACTATCCTTGATTAAACTATCCATGATTAAACTACCCTTGATTAAACTATCCTTGATTAAACTAGCCTTATTTAAACTATCCTTGAATACACTATTTTTGATTAAACTATCCTTGATTAAACTATCCTTGATTAAGCTATCCTTGATTAAACTATCCTTGATTAAACTATCCTTGATTAAATTAGCCTTGATTAAACTATCCTTGATAAAAATATCCTTGATAAAACTATCCTTGATTAAACTGTTCTTGATTAAACTATCCTTGATTAAACTATCCTTGATTAAACTATCCTTGATTAAACTATATGATTTAAATATCCTGATTAAACTATCCTTGATTAAACTATCCTTGATTAAACTATCCTTGATTAAACTATCCTTGATTAAACTATCCTTGATTATGACGCATATATTCTGAAAATAAAATATTTCCTTATCAACATCAATTTCAATTTTTCTCTTTGTATGTGATATAAACTGCATATACGAAAATTGTAATATATTCCGAATTAAGGCAGTTCATAACTGTAAAAAAAATCGTTAACTGCCAAAAGTGCAAACACATAAACACTCTGAGATAGCTTCATCGTTAAAATATATCACGGCTTAAAAAATAGAGATTCAAGATTAAAGAACTTTCTGTTTAGGGCAATATAAAATCAACGGGGGGNGGATTGGCATTAACCCATAAAGCTAGTTGTGTCAAAAAAACCATATTGCTAGTTTCAAAGAGTCCGGTATATTTTTTAAATCCTTGTAGTTTGTTGCAGAGGGTTTAAAAAACATTTGTAAGGACCAGTGAGTTAAAACCCAATATGAGGAGTTACAAAAAGTTTATAAACTAGAAGGTTGGTGGAGGAGTCATTAAATCATATGGCTAGTTGCAATTTACAGAGACAAAGAATACAGAATGATGATTGCAGAGAGTTAAATTCAGAAGTTAGCTGCAGAGGGGGTTAAAATAAGACCATTTGATTAGTTAATGGGGATTAATAAAATCAATATGGTTACTTTTAAAGAGTTATAAAACCATTAGATAGTTTATACAGTTTTAAAACCATATAATTAATTGCAGAGAGTTTTAAAACCATATAATTAATTGCAGAGAGTTAGTTTCAGAGACTTATAAACCTTATGGTTAGTTTCAGAGTCTTATAAACCATATGGTTAGTTTCAGAGTCTTATAAAACCTGATGGTAAGTTTTAGAGACTTATAAATCTTATGGTTAGTTTCAGAGACTTATAAAACCTTATGGATAGTTCCTAAGAGTTACAAAAACATATGGTTACAGTTGCAAAATTGTATAATTAGTAGCGAGATTAAGAAAACAAGCGGCTAGTTCCAAAGAGATATAAACCAACATGAATAGTTATATAACCGCCTCATGGTTAGTAACAGTGAGTTATCAAATTTTGGAGTTAATCAGAGAGAGTTATAAAGCCATTGGGTCAATACCAGAGAGTTATAAAGTTAGAGGCAAAGAGTTGAAAAACAGTTAGTTGCAGAAAAAGTCGAACAAGATAAAACTAAAAGCATTATCGATAAGCGTTCTTCCCACGACAAGAATTTCATGTTAAGGTTTAAAATTCTGTTCTAGTTCTACACAGTAAACATGCCAAGCAAACAAGCAAACAAAACTCCGATTAAATACATATGACTGAACGTTATTGTAAAGTTTATTTATATTAGAATTAATCTTCATATCTCGTACTGCCTCATTTTAAAGATGTATCAAAGAAATTTATATTTGTTAAGATCAGGTGCGTACACAGGATTTTATGCAGGGAAGTTTTACCCCCCCCCCCCCGTCTCAAAAATGCTGTTATTCTATATTGAGCCTACTACATGTCCCCTATGTAGCACATTGTAGTCCCAATTCAAGGACTATATATTATTGTTCTGTATTACTCTCTGAAGCCCTGAGTGGTCTCCTGAAGTCCCTGAAGACTATCATTAGTCTTCCGTCCTCTTTATTCTCCCTTTTTCCTCTTTTAATGTAATCTCCCCTGACCTTCATGGTGGTTGCGGGAAGACATGCCAAATAATGCATACTGCATAAAGCTATAATTGTTTATCAAGTTGGGGGAGGAGGAGATTTTAGATAAAAGGAAAATACTAGATAAAATTGGAAAATAACTGGCGCGCAGCTTCAAGAAAATTTTCAACTACTGTTTAAGGGGGAAACACCCCTTTGAAGATGAGGGCAAGCTCATTTTTTACCCACCACACCTAATTTTAACCTTTGCCCATAAATTCCAGGGCGGGGCAGACCCCCTCCCCTGAGATGTCCAGGGAGGGGGCAAGAGGACTACTACCCCCCATGTGTACGCACCTAGTTAAGATATACACAGTTTAACAAAATGGCGCTATATTTACTAAAGATGACTTACATAATGTGTTTTGTTAAAAAACGGCTTTTAATGGATTTCAGAGAACAAATGTTGAAAGATGAAAATAATTTAAGTAATCAAGTAAAAAACCCTCAGGATGGATTAATATTGGTTCCTAGGCTAAGCTAAGCTAGAGGGGGGAGGGATAAAGGTAGAAAGATGAAGCAAAATGCAGTTTGCTTTAAATAAAAATAGGAAACAAATTTTAGAAACTAATTTCCGCTGGTTGGTTTCAAATAAATAAGGATTTATTTTCAAAAGAAGATTCAGAAATTAGGAAATATCGTTGTTAAAATAATAAAAAGAAATTGAATTTCTGCCACAAACTCTGATTTTCTAATCCATATATCTTTGCAACCCAATGTCGTAGATCTTAGACATTTCAAACTATGAATTCTATTAAATCAAATAATTTAACTTTGAAATATCAAAGGATCACATCATCAGGTTTCAAAGATAGAGAGATTAGAAAATTTTAGTTTGTGGCAAAGACTCAATTCCTTTGTTAAATTAATTTTAAAAAACTCAATATATTTGATGAAAAATAATGGGGGGGGGGGAGGTTGAGGAGAAGACTAGAATGACTTAGGAGTGTTAGCCTGAACCAATAATCCTGATCTGAAAAGTAGAGCCGCGGGATGAGAATTAAGGTTCGTAAATCGTAATTTGATAAGTTCTCACATCTGGAGCTGGAAACCAGTTCAGCAGAGAAAATATATCTGACGGATGCATAAACTTAATGTTTTGGATTCCTAGCGCAGGAGATCTGGCAGGTGGGATGACATGTCTGCTAACAAAACACAAAATATGAATTAATGTATGAATAAATAATACCTGCTGTACTACGGGTGGGCCAGAGAAGCTTGGATTAGCTCCAATCCCTGAACAGTATCCGAGTACATCCCGGATACATATTCCGAACAACAAAACCAGGAGCATTCTCATCTCTCAAATCATCAGAGTCTTTTCAAAACTACCCTTAAACTAGGGATTAACATTATTGATATGTTCACTCTACAAAAGCCAGGATGCGACTGAGCTGAGCTAAAAAATCTCAATTCTTCTCCCGGTCCTACTCTACGTTCCTCTCTATCTCTGTAGCAGTAGCAGGGACTGAATTAAAAACCCGGTTTCACCAGTACTTACACTTGACAAGCACTTAATCCATATTACGGGGACAGCTTAGAGAGAACTGCGAAGCAAGCAGTAGGGACCAGGGTATAGTTTTACATGTGTTCAGTGGAGCGGAGAATTGAGAACTGGATTTAGAGCTCTAACTCTGTACCCTACCAGTACCCTGATACTCAGTCCCACCCAAACCTATACTCAGAACTCTTTCCTCCCTATTTTAATCCTGACCTGAGTAATTATTCTTGAACTGGTGTTTAATCATTTTGACACATGTAATATATTTTAATATAGACCGTGAAAAAGATATTTAAAAACAGGTTTTTTAATCAAATTTTATCAAATATTGTGAATATGAAATCCATGAAATATCAAGTTGAATTACTTATCTTTTCTTCCGGTCCTTCAACTAATAAAAGAATTAAAAAATACACAAAGAAATATTTATTATGAGTCAAAACAAGATTTTAAACTAATATCTTTTATTACTTTTAAATCGCCCGGAGATAAAGCATTTTTGCTGAAGTGTTAAAACAATATATCATCGTTCATTAAACCACTCATAGAAATAAACTTGCTACAGGGCTACCAATAAAGGATGAGATTTCAGAGACGACTGTAAGGAATTTATACCGTCATGTTTCGTTAAAATTATGATTCTCTGCTACTGTAAATTTATTTTTTTCTTTTGAGAATAAGAAAAGTCATTTCAAGATTGTTTATGTGATTGTCAGGCGTCCCTAAAAGTCTAATTTGATTTGATTTGACTGTCTTGTTTCGTTACATTTTGAATTCTCTGCAACAGTAAACTTATTTCTTACTTTTCTAAATAATTTAATAAGCAATGAAAGACTATATTTAAAAAGTTTCAGGTCGTCTTTACAATCTCATCCTTTGAAGGCTACCTTGTATATTCTAATAATATGTTGACTGGTATATTTACATCCAAGACCTTATTAATGTCCTCTTTTTTCCATAGCCTAGGAAACGTGACAGATATATATGATGTATGGATGATGGTTTGAAAATTAAAAATGATACTAGACAAGTTTTTGTTCTAAATAAAGAGGCGCTGTAAAACTTCAAAAATGGGATAGCGCTTAAAAGTAGAAGTACGCAATACTGACTCCAACTTCTTAAGAAGCACTTTAGCAACCAGTTTTTGGTCGTCTTTACAATTTTATCCTTTGAGTCCTGGAACCTCTGTATTTTCAAAAAATTTACCTGCATAATAAACAGATTTCCTGTATAGGAAGACGACATTTGCTATCCTCAATTATATCTTCTGACAAGTCTTATTCTTTGCTGGCAATTTTGCAAACCTAATTCTGACTCAACCATTATAAACCAACCTGTAAAACTAACCTAACAATCTAACTTCTAAAACTCACCTATCAATCTAGCCTGTAAAACTAGCCTAACAATCTAACCTGTAAAACTAGCCTAACAATCTAACCTGTAAAACTACCCTAACAATCTAACCTGTAAAACTCACCTAACAATCTAACTACTAAAACTAACCTAACAATCTAACCTGTAAAATTAGCCTAACAGTCTAACTTCTAAAACTCACCTATCAATCTAACCTGTAAAACTAGCCTAACAATCTAACTTCTAAAACTCACCTAACAATCTAACTTCTAAAACTCACCTAACAAACTAACTTCTAAAAATAACCTAACAATCTAACTTGTAAAACTCACCTATCAATCTAACCTGTAAAACTAGCCTAACAATCTAACTTCTAAAACTCACCTAACAATCTAACTTCTAAAACTAACCGAACAATCTAACCTGTAAAACTAGCCTAACAATCTAACTTCTAAAACTCACCTATCAATCTAACCTGTAAAACTAACTTAACAATCTAACTTCTAAAACTCACCTAACAATCTAACTTCTAAAACTCACCTATCAATCTAGCCTGTAAAACTAGCCTAACAATCTAACCTGTAAAACTAGCCTAACAATCTAACCTGTAAAACTCACCTAACAATCTAACTTCTAAAACTAACCTAACAATCTAACCTGTAAAACTAGCCTAAGAATCTAACTTCTAAAACTCACCTATCAATCTAACCTGTAAAACACTTAACAATCTAACTTCTAAAACTCACCTAACAATCTAACTTCTAAAAATAACCTAACAATCTAACTTGTAAAACTCACCTATCAATCTAACCTGTAAAACTAGCCTAACAATCTAACCTGTAAAACTAGCCTAACAATTTAACTTCTAAAACTCACCTATCAATCTAACCTGTAAAACTCACCTAACAATCTAACTTCTAAAACTCATCTATCAATCTAACCTGTAAAACTCACCTAACAATCTAACTTCTAAAACTCACCTAACAATCTAACTTCTAAAACTAACCTAACAATCTAACCTGTAAAACTAACTTAACAATCTAACCTGTAAAACTCACCTAACGATCTAACTTCTAAAACACACCTAACAATCTAACCTGTAAAACTAACCTAACAATCTAACCTGTAAAGCTAACCTAACAATCTAACCTGTAAAACTAACCTAACAATCAAGCCTGTAAAATTCACCTAACACTCTAACCTTTAAAACTGGCCTAACAATCAAGCCTGTAAGACTAGTCTAACAATCTAACCTGTAAAACTATAGTGATAACCAGAAAACTATAGAATAGGAAGACGACATTAAAGCAATAATAAATTGTATTTGATCTGGTTGCAGAGCAAATTGGCTTTTTTAGTAACTTATTAGATAATTTTTAAAGTCAATTGGGCATTTTTACACCGCACAATTGTGGTGTTTCATGTTCATTGTACTATTTCATAAATTGAGTCTAAAAGTCGTCTCCATATTCCAGAGTTTTCGGGTTATCATTGTAGCATAACAATCTAACCTGTAACCTGTGTTCCATAAAAACTTTAATAAAATTATGACATTTTTTTCCATTCTGACGGTCAAAACTGAAGTGTCAAAAAAACATCAACTTTACAGATAGCATATTTATTAAAAAAAATTTTCCCAACACACGAATATTTTATTACAAAATATGTTTTTTTAGTTATAAACAACTAAATATTTACAGGGTTTCAGATATTGCACATAACTTCACAGCAAGTTTTATAATTTGGGAGGATTCATCTCCATATTGCACAATTCCATAATGTTAAATCTATAGACTTGGAATTTGTTTTTAAAATAGGAAAAATAAAAGCAATTATGATTTCATTAAAATCGCCACGTTTTTAGATGAAAGGGTATGTAGGCGTAATTTAAAGTTAACCTCTTTTTAAATTGGATATGTCTGATTCACAACGGTACCCTTGAAACTTTTATGTGATTCACAACAGTACCCTTGAAACCTTTATGTGATTCACAACGGTACCCTTGAAACCTTTATCTGATTCACAACGGTACCCTTGAAACCTTTATGTGATTCACAACGGTAACCTTGAAACCTTTATGTGATTCACAACAGTACCCTTGAAACCTTTATCTGATTCACAACGGTACCGTTGAAACTTTTTTCTGATAAATTATGTGGAATAAGTACAGTAACACGCGCAAGAGAAGCTAAAATTGAATATAATAAGTTTTTAAATTATAAACAATGATATATAATTGATTCTCTATCAGACAAAGCTTAAAAGGGTACCATTGAAAATCGGGCAATGTCATCTTGAATTAACGTTTAATCAGAATACATCAGAGCTGGAAACTTTAGAACGGTGGATATTGAGATCAATGCTGGATGTTATCTTTTTCTTAATCTCCAGATTAAATAATGCTTGTTCTCCTCTTGTTATTAATCTCTAGATAAATTAACCGATCAGGATCAAGGACATCCCATTCTAAAGTTGTCAGCTTGCAGGTTAAACAACAACATTAATTTACTAAAAAAAAGAACAAAGGTTAATTCAAGGGATCAATGAAAATAAAACTACAAAAGAGACGATAACAGAAAATAATTGTAAAACAATATTGTAAAGAAAGATATTAGAGAGGGCTTAATTATAGATTAAAACAAATTGATTTTATCATGATAATATATCGCTAAACTCAAAATTGAAGATCAAGTCAAACTTAATTATTCGTTTTCTAGGATCAAGTCCGGATCAAAACTGATCCGTGCTTTTAAACTCGCAGCATGCAGTTTAAGTCATTATATATTATTAATCTAGATAAACCAAAAAATTCTTTTCTACTCAAGTTTTAAAATGGAAGAATGAGGATTTAAAAAAAGATTTTGCGCTTTTCCTTTGTTTAACAAAAAAAATGGAAGACAAAAAAAGTCATTTAGGTCAGATGATAACAAATAAAAAATCCTAAAACATAATTAAAAAGTTATTTTCATATAAGGTTAGGCAATGTATAGCCAGAGTTTTTTTCTTTAAAATTTAAACATTTTCTTCGCTGTCGGAGTCCTCAGGCGAACTTTTTTCTGATTCGCTTAGATTTTCAGTTTGAAATGGTTCGTTTGATAACGATCTATAGTTCGGAATCTGAACCCCGTGGGTTATTCGAACCTCAGGGGGAACGTTGTATCGTTTAAACTGTGAGGATTTGTTTATTATCTCCGGAAGTGACGGAGAGGGTTCATCTAGGGTATCAGATTCAAGTTCTCCGGTTCTCTTGAGAATATGCTCCGGGAGTAGATCCTGACCGACTATATGCTCCGGAAGGTTTGAGAGAGTTTCCCGTCCTCGTTTCATTGGTAGTTTGTCTGAGGTTGGATAGTAGGGAGCATAGGATTCCTTGACACTGGTTGAGGTTACCACGTCTGTATCAAGAATCATTGGTTTCGAAGTGAAGAATTGGTAGAAGAAGTTCTTATCTAGGTTTACAGTTTCAACAACAAAATCATCTGGACCATATCCAGGGGTGGAGGATGGTACATTATTGCTAAACCAGTTTGGATTGTTTACTCCATACTGCTCTGACGGATTGTTGTATCTGACAGGAGAAGGAGAAACTTGAACTATATCCTCTGAAGGGGGTTTAGGACGGAGAGGAATATCTATTCCAAGGTTTGATCTGGCTGGCAGAATATCATAAACTACGTCGTACTCGGAGTCAAATTCAGAATTGTCGGCGGATTCATCCGAGTCTAAATCTATCCCGGATCTAATTTTCTGGAGCAATGAGTAGTATTCTTTCTCATCTTCTGAGCTGTAGGAGAAGGTTGAAATCTTATCTGTCACCCTAACGTTGATTGCTGTTGGAGTATACTTCAATGGAGAAGATGTTGTTGTAGATGTTGTAGCTGTTGTTGTAATAGTTGGAGTTGGTGTGGATGTTTCAACGTTTAAAGTTTTAGAATTTAATGAAGATGTTGATGCATCTGTTGTTGTTGTTGTTGTTGTTGTTGAATCTTGATCTGAAGCTTCCTGATTTTCTTCCGAGCCCTGAAACCATGTCGCAGCACCATTGATAAGTTTCCCTGTGATATCATGTTTGCTATCAATGGTTGCGTATGCATTGAGAAGATTGGAGAATATTCCGACAGGACTAATACCTACGGAGCTAGATAAACCTATGGCTGCTGGAAGAAGGCCTCCAATAATATCTTGTCTCCGTGCAGCTTTCTGTCTCTCTGACGCAGGTTCTATTCTCCGGTTTAAATCCTGTGTTCTCCCCTGGTTTAGTTGGGTGGGTGGAGATCTTCTCGGAGGTTGAGTACTGGATCGGAGGATTGGATTTACTCCAAATTGGCCCTTATACTGGTTCCCTGATAGGATTGACTCACGACTCCTCTGGACATTGTTTACCCTATTATATGAATAATCAGAGCCCTGCATGATCGGAGCATCAGGCGTTTGTGGAACAGTGTAATTAGGTAGTCTTGGAGTAGAGATAATTGGTCCTTGGGGTCCCTGTAGTAGAGGGGTACCTGGAGTAATCTGGTTCGGATAAATTATATTTGGATCCGCTCCATAAGAGTTGGATGGAGTAATGACCTGCTCCTGGTGTATAGAAGGAACTCTATTGACAAGTGAAGATTGAATACTTCCGCGGGAAGGAGCAGGTTTAGAATCGAATGATAGAGAACTTCCAACTCCGAAAAATCCTTCATTTTGTCCTTCAGGAACCAACACATCAAGGAAGTTGGGTCCTGGAGAGGTTGAGGGTGTAGCGGAGTGACGGGGTGTGATAGGTTTCATACCTGAGGATCCGAGGTTGTTGATAACAACAGATTCAGGATTATTTCTCCGTGAGTTCCAGGATAAGCCAGGGTTTCTTTTCTCAACAGGAATCATCTTTTCCATTTGCCGCTGCTTCTGGTTCTTAGCCTCTAGAGCAATTAGTCTTTCTAGTTCCTCTTGCATCTGGAGAAGATTTTCATCAATACTCAGACTAGGTTGGGACGTACTCTGGATAGGTTTATTCACTTGTTCTGTTCTCTCTTCTGTATCCTTGATTCGCTTCTCCATAACATTCCAGAAACTATCTTTTACATCCACTGAACTAGGAGCAGTATCTATTCTTCGGTTGAGAAAACCTCCCCATCCTAAATCTTGGGATGGAATTGGAGCAGGTTCAGGCCTTTCTGAGGATCGCAACGAACTCATAGAATCTCTGCTCCGCTGACGGAAGAGCTGTTGTAAATCTGAGATGGGTTCCTCCTCGGCCAGAATTATGTCTGGCGTGTACTCAGTTGGAGGAGGTGGAGCCTCTAAATACTCTGACATCAGTTTATCAGTCTCAAATCCGGAGTCGATTCTTCGGTTCATCTTGTAGGACGGATTCGGAGATGGATACACTGGTCTTGCTGAAGGAGTTGAGGAGTATAATGAGGATTTGAAACCTGAATCATATCTACTGGACGGATTAGTATCCGACTCAAATATTATACTTCGCCCATCATTTGGTTTGAGTAGAACAGGTGTGTTAGCGGAAGCAAAGTTGGTAAAGGTTGGGTTGTAAATCAAATTACTTCTGGATTGTCCATATGTTTGAGGAGAAGGATACTTGGGTAGTGTCCAGCCGTTGTTGGAGACAACTTCCTGTTTAACTGTCTCTGGAGGAGCTGATTCAACCCTATCCTGTCCCTGCCATGACAAGGATATTCTTTCAGAGCTAGAACTTACAGGTTTCTCCGTGGATACTCTTGAAGACTGAGCAAGGTTTTGCCATAAAGAACCTGATAGAGGTGAACTAGTCTCATCCCCCTGAAGTGGTTCAGGATCTAAATATTTCTTTGTAATATCTTGAACTGCAGAGAGAGAAAACTCAATACTATCAAGATCTATCGTATCACTGCCAAACTCACTGTTTTCAAGTGTCATTACTTCCTGGATAAAAACGTCCTTGGCAGAGAGGACGGGGTCCTCCGCAGTTCGTCCTGGCAACTTCTTTTTATCAAGAATGATTTTAAAAAACACTTTGACACTACCGGAGCTGAACCCATCGATAATCACACTAACCAAGGACTCTTGGAGCAAACTCTTTTTATACGTTCTCTCGATAATACCGGAGTATTTCTTGGAGTTCTCCTTGTACCTAACTGAGGTTGGGTTGAGAAGGGAGATGGAGAAATCCTCTGATACAACCCTAAACGCTCCGTCTATGGATACAAGATCTCTGCCTGAATCCTCAATCTTCTGAACCACTCCGAGGTATACAGCAATCCCAATAATCCCGAGAATACCAAGGATTACAAGAACGATACTGAACAAGAAATTTAGTTTAAGCGTTTTAAGAGAAAGTTAATAAAGAACATGAGATTTTTAAAATCAGCCTAGTTTGTTTAATTAAAAATACTAAATATTGTAATGCAGCAGAACCCATAAAATTGTAGAGTAGCTAATCCCAAGCTATAATTTTTTATAATTAAATTAACATGAAACACAGCAATCCAATGCGCAATGATGGTAAAAATGTTTACTTTACACATAAAAACAACATATACACATAAGATTGCTTAATATCGTCTTCGTATCCCATAGTTTTTGTGTCTCACTGTATAGCATTAGCATGTTGCTATTAATTTGGATGAACTAGTTAAAATACCGGTTCAGGTTAGTTCTGTGGGTTCAAAAGTTATGAGCTTTTATTTTTAAAGAATAACGTCATAATTCTATTCAATTCCAACAATCAAATACTAAATATAAATGAATAAAATAAAATGGGGGGGGGGGAGGAAGTTTGCCTGGGGGGAGGGGGGAGAAATTCCATTTATTCGGTTGTATTTTGTAGAAGTTTAAATAAAAATTTATCGATTCATTGTTCTGAATAGAACGTATTTTTATGGATCATTGAACTGAAAATGTCTGCACACACAAACCAGAATCATTAAATTTATAGATTGGAACTAAAGGATTAGCTGGCCTGTCATTGATCTAGTTTAGGAAACTCTGAAATAATTGTCAACAGTTAAAAAAAATACAGAAGAGCAAAAGTCTAATTTTAATGTGTTTAAAGGGACTGTATGCGTATTTTCAAGTGAACCTTCATACAAAGATGAATTTCCCCTATTAACAACGGTTATACCCATAAAAGCTTTGTCTGATCAAGCATGAATTTGAACTCCATATTTTTGTTTTTGAAAACTGTGTATTTTGATTCGTGGTTTCTCTGCAAAAGTGACTTGCGCATTTCTTACGTATAAAAAGGACTGGAGATATCAGAATGTAAATTATGCTATCTTTAACATTTTTGATCAGATTAAGTTTTCATGGTAATTTTGTAAATTAAACATTGCCATCTTTGCATGAAGGGTTCACTTGAAATTAAGCTTACAGTCCCTTTAAATTGTTCAGCTCCAGATCTTAGAATTTAGAGAACCAATATAAATATGAACAATAATTATTAATTTAAAATCAACCAAGAAATTCACAAATTTCCCCATGTGAAATAATTCAATACGTGTCCAGTGAATCCTGTGTATTAAAAATATATTAACAAAATTGAGAAAAAGTTAAGGTTTGGCCAGAAGGAAGGGGAGGAGGGGGGGGGGGAGATTTCTTCCAATTACGCGGATTTGCGTCAGCTGCTTAAACTAAACTTTCCTTATGCCCAGCAAAACTCCACACAAAGATCGGTTGAACTTCCTCCGATGATCGCGTTGCAAGGATCGTTGAGTTGACCAGAGAGAATACGAGGTCCCTGGAGGACCGAGGTTTTCCAAACCAAACTTTTTATCTTTTCTTCCTCGGCCGTCCTTCTGACGAGACGCGTAGGATATTGCATCCTCTCTGTCCTGTTGTTCCACATCGTCCTTGTGATGCCTTGACGATCCCCTTCGACTCGGGACGATTCTGGAGGATCTGGTAGAAAGAGAATCGTCTGATTGCTCAGAGGCCTCACTGATTGCATCTTCGTCACTCTCGTCTTGGTCCTGCTCAACCTCATTGCGAGGGATATCATAACTCTTCTTCTTAAACATTGTGTGAGTATAAACCTTTCCGAGGGGGTCGGAGATCTTCATTTTCGCTCCTGAACTATGATGGAAGAAGATAGTAAATCCTATAAATGGAGCCAGATGGCTGAAACTATGTCACTGTTTTCACATTATCACTAAACCTCTCTCAGCTCACCATTCTCCATTCTTTAAACCATCAACATCGTTTTCTCCTTAAACAATCCAATCTCTAGGTTCAAAAATGTTTAAATATAAAGGGTTTCTGCATTTTTCTGAAGCAGAAATGCGTAAGTGACTTTACGACGCAAAATTAAAAATAAACAATAAAAAAATTAAATGGAGGATCACTTAAAATTACGTCTCCATCCCTTTAAGTTAAGGGATAGAAAATCTAAATAAATGATTGTACTCCAATGACGCGACGGGTAGAAAATATATCTATCTATGTCATGAACCAAGAAACAATTTAAGCAGATGTTGGAATGTTGAAATTGATGGATTGTAAAACCATTTATTTTCCGGATTTGAATTTAAGTGTATTTTCCCTGACGCAAATATGTATCCTATTACAGGCGCGTATACAGGGGGGGCAGTACTTTTCTTGCCAGCGGGGGGCCTAGCCCCCTGTGATTTATAACCAAAGGTTAAAAGCGCGCAGGTGTGGTGGGCAAAAAACGAGCTTCTTGCCCTCATCTTCACAGGGGCCCCTTAAAAAGTAGTTGAAATTTTTCTTTGAGCTTCGCGCCATTTATTTTCAAATTTTACCTTTATAGTATTTTCCTTTTATCTAACCCCCCCCCCCCCCCCCCCCCCCCTACTTGATACTAACAGAAATATGTATCCTGGTCCCCTGATACTGCCGCATATATGTATCCTGGTCCCCTGATAATTACGCATGTATGTACCCTGGTACCCTGATACTGACGCATACATATGTATCCTGGTCCCCTGATAATTACGCATGTATGTACCCTTGTACCATGATCTGACGCATGTATGTATCCTAGTGATAGTCCACTGATAATGACGCATGTAAGTATCCTAGTCCCCTGATAATGACGCATCTATGTATTTTAGTCCCCTGATAATGACGCATGTCGCATGTTTGTATCCTTGTCTATGATAATGACGCATGTATGTATTCTAGTCCCCTGATACTGACGCATATATGTATCATGATCCTCTGAAACTGACGCATACATGTATCCTAGTCCCCTGATACTGACGCATATATGTATCCTGATCCTCTGGTACTGACGCATATCTGTATCCTGATCCTCTGATACTGATGCATATATGTATCTTAGTCCCCTGATACTGACGCATATATGTATCCTAGTCCCCTGATAATGACGCATATATGTATTCTAGTCCCCTGATACTGACGCATATATGTATCCTAGTCCCCTGATAATGACGCATATATGTGACCTATAGATCCCTAATGACACATATATGTATCCACGTGCCCTAATAATGACGCATATATGTGTCCTATAGATCCCTTATAATGATGCATATATGTATCCTAGTCCCCTGATACTGACGCATATTTGTATCCTAGTCTCCTTATAATGACACATATATGTATCCTAGTCCCCTTATAATGACGCATATATGTATCCTAGTCCCCTGATAATTACGCATATATGTGTCCTATAGATCTCTTATAATGACGCATATTTGTATCCTAGTCCCCTGATAATGACGCATATATGTGTCCTATAGATCCCTGATAATGACGCATATATGTATCCGAGTACCATGATACAAACAAAATAAACCGACCCTCAGGCAATAGATTTTACTTTCTTCATTGTCGATATTTCTCAAACTTTCTCCGGGATATTTCTTGCAAATTCCTTTCACTTTCTTTTAATCAAAATAGTGGACACGGGGTTGTAATTTAATTTCTTTTTTGTCATTTTTCAAACCACTTCAATCTCATAATTATATGATTCAATGCAGGCCGCAGGGGCATAGGAACAACCCCCACTTGCTTCTGAAGGGGGGGGGGGGGTACTTTAGGTTAAAAATCGGGAATTCATTATCTAGCCATATTAGCTTAGAGTGTATGGGCTGTCAACTTTTTAAACTTATCTTGTTGCCATCAGAATATTCTATGTAAAGTGTAAGATAAAAATATTAATAAGATTCACAACAAAACTTTATAATATCATAAAGATTACTTTAACTTTAATTTTGTTATGATATTTTCAAATTTAATACTTTTTATTTCTTGAGAGCACATATGCAACATATGTATCCTGATCCTCTGATACTGACGCATATATTTATCCTGATCCTCTGATACTGACGCATATATGTATCCTAGTCCCCTGATACTGATGCATATATGTATCCTGATCCTCTGATACTGACGCATATATGTATCCTAGTCCCCTGATACTGACGCATATATGTATCCTGATCCTCTGATACTGACGCATACATGTATCCTAGTCCCCTGATACTGACGCATATATGTATCCTGATCCTCTGATACTGACGCATATATGTATCCTAGTCCCCTGATACTGGCGCATATATGTATCCTAGTCCCCTGATATTGATGCATATATGTATCCTAGTCCCCTGATACTGACGCATATATGTATCCTAGTCCCCTGATACTGGCGCATATATGTATCCTAGTCCCCTGATAATGATGCATATATGTATCCTAGTCCCCTGATACTGACGCATATATGTATCCTAGTCCCCTGATACAGACGCATATATGTATCCTAGTCCCCTGATACTGACGCATATATGTATCCTGATCTTTGATACTTTTAAAAAATAATGTTTTTCTTCATTTGTACATTGTTCTGAGAAATTAATAAGAAATTAATAAAAAAGTGTCATCTGTTATAAAGTAGATTAAAAACTAGGAAAAGAGTTTTAATATTTTCCAGCTTTTTCTTCTCCTTTAATATCAATTATAATAAATGCTTAATAATAAAAATAATTCACATTATGGCAGGGATTAGTATTTATTTTTAAATATTTTGGATCTATTCTTCGTAATAATTGCTAATATAATAATATAATAATTGGTCCTAAGTCTAATTAAAGTTGTTTCCACGTCAGTTTAAAATCTTACATACAGGGTCAGGGGCGTATTCAGGAATTTGTCCAGGCGGGGCTTAGATTTTTTTGTTTCCAGAGCGGGCTCAGCATGCTGTTGGGGCCTGAAAACCCATTGAAATCAACAAATTTAACTGGTCCAGGGGGGGGCTTAGCCCCAATAGCCCCCCCCTGAATACGCCTCTGTACAGGGTGTCCCACGAAATATGACAGTTGTTAAATAGCTTAGAATTTCTTCTTCCATAATTTGTTAAGTTGTCTAATACCAAAGACAATAATAAAAATATTATATAGGAGTCATATTATAGTAAAATTAATTTCAAAGTAAAATATACTTGAGCAAAATATTTTTTAAACAAAATAAACTGCAAACAGCCTTTAATATCTAATACAGTGTATGGAAGAATACATTCAAAACTATTTACCAACTTTCATGTTTCGTGGGACACCCTGTAATTCCAATCAAAACTTTTCTTCTAAAAGAGCTGTTCAGAAGAACAATAAAGTTTTGATTTTTTTCCTTGTAACCAAATAATTTAGTTTTTCTTATAAAGATAAAAGAGCTAAGAAGTCACAAAGTTGTACCAGTGAAGCCGCATCGATTTGACCTTCTCCTTGGTCTAGTGCCATCATAAGCAGAAGTCTTGGTCATGGTCTTTTAGCTTAGTTTTGGAAAATAAATTGAGTCTTTGCCACAAACTCAACATTTATAATCACTATATCTTTGCAACCTGATAGTGTTAAACTTTGCTATTTCAAACTTCTATTATTCGATCTATCAGAATTGACAGTTTGAAATATCTAAGGTCCACCAAATTGGGTTGCAAATATATAGCGATTTTGAAATCTGAGTTTGTGGCAAAAACTCAATTCCTTTAGATATTTTAAGAGAATCGGCTTGTGGGCCACGGCCATGCCACGGCCCATATCACAGAGTTAGGCTGAAAGGTTATGGCAAATATGTCCAATAGATCGGCACCATGATTCTTCTAAATAAAAAATCTCATTTTTTAACATATATACAGGGTGAGAAAAAAAATGTGATTAGTGGTGTAGGGTAATTTTTCAATATTTGTTGGAAATTTTTTTTTGGTACTCCAATGGACCAAAAAGAAATTTGCGAGACTTTTTTGCTCTCAAAACCAAAAGTTTATTAAAGCAAAAATGTGTATATAAATTATTTCTATAAAGTTCTAAAATATGTTAAATATTGAATTACATACAGAAAATTGACAAAATTGAGATAAGAAAATTCGCAATTTTCAGTTCTGGTCTGGAAAAATTCCACAAAAAAATACAATTTTGCACCAGAAACCACTAAAAACACTTTTTTTTACTCACCCTGTAGTATTATATGCATATATTTGTTTGATTTTGTAAATACTGAACAGAAGTAGTGTGTTGAGGGGGGGGGGGAGGGGATAAGAATGCTTTTTTTTATTTCCGATTGAATTTCCGCATACAATTTATCTTTATAAATTGAGTTTCCCACATCTAATAGTTCTCACGTTAAATATTTATCTTCAGACATGGCATATTTTCTCTTTTAATTTCTTAATTTTTTTGCAAAGATGGTTGTCAGGAGACAGCATGTATTTGATGGATGTGACAACCTGGCTGTGCAGATGGTCTTGGAAAAGAATCCAACCATCCTGACCAGTAGTAGTAGGACGATGAAATGTATTTTTACAAAGAAGAAAAGATGTCAGAATTTTTGCTTTTTTAAATCTCGGCATCATGCATTGATCTTTTCCTTCGGAAGATATAACGGATTCATTTAATTCCTCGTTGAAACTCCGTGGGCATCATACCCAGCAGGAATAATTCTAATAAAGCGATTAGGAGTTAATCCTCAAATATGAAAGCGCCCCATTGGACATTGAGATCAAGTGTTCAAGATTAGCGATACTCATTAAGTATACATGGGATGGATCAGGATACATTGGCTGAATCAGGGTACATTGTATGGATCAGATAAAAGGGTTGGATCAAGATCATGTATGGATCATGGATCTAGGATTAATGAAGAACAGAGAATTAAGAGAAGAATCATGGATCAAGGATTAATGGAGAGAGGGGAACTAGGAGAAGAATCATGGATCAAGGATTAATGAAGAGAAAAGAGCTAGGAGTAGAATCATGGATCAAGGATTAATGAAGAGAGGGGAGCTAAGAGAAGAATCATGGATCAAGGATTAATGAAGAGAGAAAAGCTAGGAGAAGGATCAAGGATCAAGAATTAATGAAGAGAGAAAAGCTAGGAGAAGGATCAAGGATAAAGAAAGGAGAACTAGGATCAAGGATCTAGGATTATTGAAGAAATGAGAGTAGATAATTGAACTGTAAATAGTAGATAATACAGGGGCTAGTGTGTGTATATATATAGTGTATACAGTAAGCCTGGAATCACAGTATCCAATTAAAGGAGATAAATCAGCAACCATACACACACCTTTTATAAAGCCACATAACCAACTATAATTAAGGGGAGCAAGGNGCTGGAGGGGGAGTTATAAAATCTTTTCTCATGAGAAACCGTTCCTAGTCCCTTCCAAATTCAAAATCATACTTTTTAAAGTTAAAATTTGATATTCATTTTATTGTATCCTGAAAATCTAGTGAATGTTGTATCCATAACTTTTACTAATTAATTCTTTTATGAACTATAAAAATATTTTAGAAAGCCCATTTATTTTTATAGCTTACACAAATAGGCCTGGGAATAATTTGAACTTAAAAAAGTTTAAACCAAAACAATAAATTTTCATATTTGTATTTTTTAAGTTTTAAAGGTTTATTTTATAGATCACTAATATACCCTTAATCAAGACGCCGTAGTTGAACAAAAACTTTTAAAAAATCCATAAAACAAAGATTTTAAAAGGATAGAGGCTCTGAAAATGATAAAAACAATTATATCTCTGTATAAAGGGGAATGTTCACATTTCCATAAAAAGGGTCGGGGGGGGGGGGGGCCATTCTGACTTTGTTTTAGAGATTTCTCTCCGATTTTTTGCATGCATGCCTGAATTGGGATCTGGTTTTTAAATCAAAAACCAAAATGGGGGAAAACAATTTTCCCCCTCATTTTTCGCTCATTTTTCGGACATTTTTTCAAAGACATTGTGTTATGTCTATATGGGTTGTCTAAAATCACTAACTTTGGGTCGGGAAACTCAATTCTGGATTCTAGGTTTCATTTCCCCCCTCTTTTTATACAATTCCCCCCTTTTACGCATTTTTCCTATAGTCAAAAGGCCGATGACGTCTTCTGACTTTATTTCTAGAGATTTATCTCTGATATTTTTGCACGCAGGCCTGAATTGGCATCTAGTTTTTGAATCAAAAACAAAACAAGGGGGAAAAATGTTCCCCCTCATCGAGTATTTTTAGGATATTTTTCAAAAACTTTGTGTTAGGTTCAAGGGGGTGTCTAAAGTCCATAACTTTGGGTCGAGAAACTCAATTCTGTACTCTATAGTCTATAATACATTTCTCCCTGTCCTTATACCACTCCCACCCCCTTTCCCGCATTTTCTAACTCCATATGACAGATGAAGCCTTCTGACTTTATTACTAGAGATGTATCTCTGATTTTATGCATTCAGGCCTGAATCAATTGGACCTAACTATTTTGTGGCAACTTACATGACTTAATGGAGGGTTTATGGCTGATCAAAATTGAAAAATTTGACCGGAAACAAATGTCAAATCTATTTTTTTTGAAAATCCACCAATCAAAGCAGAAAAATCCGCGAAAATTGTAATTATTCCAGAAAGAGGAAAAAAGGGTGACTTGAGTTGAAGGCTAAGGTTTATAGAAAAAGAGGTGCGCAGCTCTCTAAAAGCCCCGTAATATTTTTCTAAGTTAAATATAGAATAAAAATGTAAATGTTGACTAACTGGGAAGTAAAAGTAAGATACGCCAAAAAAAATAGGTTTGATAAGATAAGGAGAAAGGGAAATTATAATATTAACCAGCTGTTTTATTTATTAATAAATAAATAAGTCCGAAAGCATATTTTCACTGTTAATCTCTGTCAGAGTGTGTCGTGTAATGATGATATTTACGCAAGAGTTTGGTAAATATTTCTATAATTGGTGAGCTGTAGTTTCTAAGATTTCACGAGTACAAGAGAGATTGGATTGCCTCGCGTAGATATCTCCTGAGCGCGGGTTGGGACTAGACTGCTCCGGGTATACCTCGTCTACACACGGGACGGAGCAGAAGTAGAACCAGATCCAACATCTGACAGTTTCTCCAGGAGAAAATAGTTAGAACCCATTCTCGGTCCAGGGTTTTGTTTTAACAGTTTCCAGGGTTTCATTTTTAATTTCGTTTCAGTTTTGCAATTTCCAAGGGTTCAGTTTTTGATTTAAAGTATTTTCCAGGGGGTTCCATTCTTGTATTTCTAGGAGTTTAGTTCTTGAAAGGAATTGAGTCTTTGCCTCAAACTCAAATTTTTTAATCCTCATAATTTTGCAACTTGATGATGTAAACCTTTTATATTTAAGACTTAGACTTTTTGATCTAGTAGAATTAAAGTTTGAAATACATAAAGCCTACAGCATTAGATCGATTGTAAAGATATAGGAATAAGACAATCAGAGTTTGTGTCAAAGACTCAATTTCTTTATTCTAATAATTTCTTACAATTCCTGGTTTTAATTGATAAGACTTACAAGGTTGGCTTTCTAGCGACTCTTTTTCTATTTTGTAGTCGAATTGTTATGAATATGATTTCTTTGATTTTTTAAATTTTTTCTAATTTGCAGTCGGCTTTATTCTCCGACTTTAAACAGAAACTTAATGTTTGCTGAAAGCTAAATCTATTGGTTCTCTGTTAGTTAAATCCTTTTACTTTTAAATCCGTAAAATCTCTATTTCCCAGTTTAAAATCCAATATTTACTTATTCTCCTCCTGTTCATACTTATTCTCCTCCTGTCCCCCGTATTCTCCTTCTCCCTTCCTCCTCTCCATCCCTATCCTTTTTATCCCTCCTCTTGCCTGCTAATATATCCCCCTGCAATTCTTTCCTTCTCCTCTTCTGTCCAGCCGTATCTTACTTCTCTCCTCCAATTCAACCCTCTTCCTTTACTCCTTTTCCCTGCTCCTGTTCCCCCCTATCCTCCTGTCGATCTCGTTCCTCCTTCTTTACCCCCTTTAACTCTTGTTACTACTCTACATATTAATAAAGATTTATCCACATGAACATTGAAAATACTAAATAATTTACTAGTGAAATTTTAACGAATACATGTCCCATTAAAAACATTAAAGTTTAAAGAAATTTAAAAATATAAAACTTAAGTTAATGAGAATAAAAGATAGATGGAAATACAATTTTCCAATTGAAAACAATTTAGAAAAAATTTGGTTCACAAGGAAAACAAATACTTCACACAATTGACCAAATGAGATAATAACAATAAGCACTGGTTTCTCTTTCAAACCCAATACAAATATGATATGAATATTCACGTTTGTAAACATAGAAATCACATTAATACATACATACAGGGTGGTTCAATAAAATAAAAGTTGAGAGATAGTCTAAATTATTCAACTATTTAATCACAAAGAATGCATCAAAAATAAGGTTACAGATTTTTATAGTGGGGTTTACTTTCCAAAGGAATTAAGTCTTAAGGAATTAAGCCACAAACTCTGATTTTCTAATCCCTATATCTTTGCAACCCAATGTTGTAAGACTTTAGAGATTCAAACTTTAGATTTTGTTATATCAAATAATCTAAGTTTTAGATATCCATCAGGTTGCAAAGATATACGGATTAGAAAATTTGTGGAAAAGACTCGATTCCTTTCTTGAAAAATTACAAATTAATTGGATGTTAAAGCAATATTGGTGTACCAAAGAAATTAATTATAAACGGAATTTTACACATCTCCATTAATTCTGTCAGCAAAAAAAAGGCAGACTACATTTTCTAAATCCCAAGACTTGGGATTTTTATGAGAATTGTACAAGAATCATGTTTATATTATCGACGGATAATATTAAATTATTTCAAGGCATGGTTTATGAACTTCAAGCCATCTCTCAACTCAAGTGCTTGTGGGACACCCTGTATAACACGAAAATTTTAGGACAGCAAAGCAAAACGAATCTTCAGAAGATTTCAAACATCATTTAAAAAACAGATATTTAGCAATGATTAGTAAAGCTGATGAAATTTTGTTTTAAAGACGATACGATACATAACTGTATATAAACTTAAAAAGTTTAAGAAAAAAATAGAATTTTTTATTTAATTGTTTAGAATGCTTTCAAAATCTAAGGCTGATCAGGGTTAGAATAAAACAAAGTGAATATTTACCAAGAATGTAAGGCAAGGAAAGTTATTTCAGAAGTGTACACATCTTTTGTACATTCTTAATATTTACTACAATATGCGTTTTCGTTTACACTGTACACAAGTCTAAGAAACTGTTACTCTAAAAAAAATTTCTTCGAGTGTCTTATTTTTTCTTTCAAAACGTCTGTTGGTATTCACTATGCAAAACAAAGGAAACGATTTGATGACATAAACTCTAATTTCTTAATCCTTATATCTTTGAAACCCAGTGTCGTATACCGTTGATATTTCAAACTATGAACTCTGTTAGATCAAACAGTCTAAATTTTACACCATCTGGTTGCAAAGAGATAGGGACTAAACAAATTGTGTTCGTGGGAAAAATCAGTATCTTTTCCCGTTTTTGAACTTTAATACCAAAAATTAAAAAACAATAAATATTTCTTTATTTGTTAAAAAACAAAAGTTAACAATTGTTAAACTCTAAACCTTTGTTTAAAACATATATTGCACTTTCTGCTGCTTTCTAATCTTTTTTCCACTTATATATTCATCTTGTAAAAAATCAGCAAATGTTACTAACAAAAAAAAGCATTTATGTTAGTAAATGCCAGAAATCTACATAATATTATTGTTACAAAAATTGAAAAGGGTAAAATGGATAAAGGCTTAAAAATTTATTATGCTTTAGTTAAGAAAACATTTACGGCCCTGGTCCCCTTGAAAATAGTCCCTAATGGCTAATGCCCCTGAGCACATCGATAAGAAAATGGTGTTAAATGTATAACTTAAAGGTAGGTCAAGCACGACTATAGATAGAACATGGATACAAGCAGAACTAACTGGTTGTAAATAAATACCGTTCCTTTCTATCCGTTCAATACATATACGCTACTCTTGTGATTTTACTTCGGTAGGATCAAGGAGATATTTACAGGGAACTGGATATTTAATAGAAGGAGGGGGCGATAAGGTTTCCGTACACTTTGCTTTGACGTTTTTGGACTGCTGAAGAACTAGTTTTTGCGTAACAACAATAACAAAGGCAGCCGATCTAATGTAAACAAACATGAGTTAGTAAACTGTGAAAGTAGTATTATCTTGTTAAAGAAGATTGCAAAAGTTATAGATTATAGTTTTATACGAAAAGGACCTTATTACAGAGACATTTTCAATCAAATTCAAGGTTATCCCCCCCCCCCTAGATGTCTGTTTATCATTTGTGTTATTTTTTACAATCTTTATTATTGTTGTTACGTAAAAACTAGTTCTTCAGCAGTCCAAAAACGTCACAGCAAAGTGTACGGAAACCTTATCCCCCCCGTCCTTCTATTCAATATCTCCTTCGATAGGATCCTGTGTTATCGTATTTAAGGGACTGTACACGTAATTTCAAGTGACTCTCCGTTTGTAAAAAGTGACATGTCCGATTCACATCAGTACCATTAACAGCTTTGTCTGATCAAGATATCCGAAGTCATGATATTTTTAATACTGGTGTCTCTGTAGAATGTCTTACGCATTTATGCTTTAGAAAAATATGGAGGCAATTACTTTTCAAGCTAGAAACGACACTATCTTCTACATTATTGATCAGATATATGATTGAAGGGTGTTAATGTGAATCGGACATACCCCTTTTTTTAAAAGGAAGGTCATTTTAAACTAAAGTTTGAGTCTCTTTCAACATATATTTCCTTGAATATTAATTGCACTGGACAATACAATAGAAGTTCTGACCAATGAGAGATCGGGTAATCCCTCAGAGACATATTGATGAGTTTAAAAGTTTCCAGCTTGGTAGGATTGTTAACCAATCAAGGTTGCTTACTCTCAGAGACATATTGATGAGTTTAAAAGTTTCCAGCTTGGTAGGATTGTTAACCAATCAAGGTTGCTTACTCTCGATGCGCTCTAATGCACAGAAAATGTCGTCTCCTAAGTATAAATGTCCAATGCTTAGAAACCGACATTTTCCCTACATTGGAGCGCATCGAGAGTAAGCAACCTTACTACAAAACTTAAAACTAATTTAGCATTGAATGATTTAAATCCGCCTTGTCAACCGAGGGTGGGGGTGCCGAGCAACCATGAGCCCCGCGAACTGACTTCCGGAGCCTCTTGATTCGCAGAACCCACTAGCCAATCAAAATCATCTTCTTGCATCAAGCTACGTCTCCAAGCCTCCGCAACTCGAAGTCCAACATTCTATCTCCAATAAAAAATAATTGGCTTTTACATCCACCAAAAACCTTTTTTCTCCGAAAAATTTCAACATGATCAAAAAAGTTTTTGATAATACATAAACAATTTGTCTGAAAAGTCAACTTAATTTCTTATTTTTCTTCTAAATTTCACAAATTTCCAGCGTTATATAAGATTGACAAATTTTATACCATTGTAAATGTATGAATCTGACTAATCTGACTGAATAAACACCAATTCACAAACCATATTAGTTATTTTTAAATACTTAAATTTGTGCTTATTTTGTCATTTAAATATATTTAAGCTAGAAGGTCATGCTGCCAATCAGGAGGCCCTGTGAACTGTCCAGTTGGAGATATGATTACAGAACAGTTAACGAAAATAAACTTGTCAGATGGTTTTATTTGACCTTAACTACAAAAATACAAGGAAGTGCCATATTTCAAGTTTTGGACCAGTCTCACAGAATTATGACCTGGTATAAAAAAACATTTCTATCTCGTTTCTTCTTTTCTTTTTAATTTTTATTACTTTCAATATATTAATATATTATCTCATAATTTCCACCTAAGAATTCAGAATTCAGAATTTAGGATTCAGGATTCAATATTAAGGATTCAGGATTCAATATTCAGAATTCAGGATTCAATATTCAGGATTTAGGATTCAATATTCAGGATTTAGGATTCAGGATTCAATATCCAGGATTTAGGATTAAGGATTCAGGATTCAGGATTCAATATCCAGGATTTAGGATTCAGGATTCAGTACTCAGGATTTAGGATTCAGGATTCAATATCCAGGATTCAGGATTCAGGATTCAGGATTCAGGACTCAGTACTCAGGATTCAATATTCAGGATATAGGATTCAATATTCAGGACATAGAATTCAGGATTAAATATTCAGGATTTAGGATTCAGGATTCAGGATTCAATATTCAGGATTTAGGATTCAGGATTCAATATCCAGGATTTAGGATTCAGGATTCAGGATTCAGAATTCAATATTCAGGATTCAGTACTCAGGATTCAATATTCAGGATTCAGGATTCAGGATTCAATATTCAGGATTCAGGATTCAGGATTCAGGATTCAGGATTTAGGATTCAATATTCAGGATTCAGTACTCAGGATTCAATATCCAGGATTTAGGATTCAGGATTCAGGATTCAGGATTCAATATTCAGGATTCAGGATTCAGGATTTAGGATAAGTAAAAGTCCCGCACCAATCTTTAAATTTTCCGCCTCAGCGTCTCTGCAAAAAATATATTCTTATAATAAATCACTTTATTTTAAAATATTAAATATTTTTTTATTAAACATTACACGTTATTTATTCAAAATTATGATAAAAAATCAGTCTATCAAGGGTCACATAGATAAGAGAAAGTATCAGTCTTTTTTTTGTATGTAACCCTCTTCAATATTTTCTCACCAAATATTTATCGATTTTGCATTTTAGACGCATAATAAATGTTATGGCGTGGTTTATGGTTTGTTCCCTCTACAGTATACGAATAAACAAGCTTTAGTGTTTGAAGAAAATACGACTACCGCGCGCCTTTGTTCCAATCAGAGATATTGGAGGGTTAAATCGTCGGACGTTTTTTAAACTTCTGAAAAGAATGATAATTAATTATTAACGAAAGTTACTAATTCTTTGTGAAAATATTCTTTGTTTAACTTTTGAAAATGGATGGATTCACAATGCTTTTAAGTTATTTACACTCCGATGGGGAACAAAGGACTGGAGCCTAAAATTATTTGGTTTGGACTTTAGTGTCTCCGAGAGGGGTTCTAAGTTAAAGACGACTTTACATACATGTATCATAGTTAATGGTTGACACAATTATGTCTAAGCTATTTTAGTAATGAATATCAACGGTTTCAATTTTATGCTGTGAACTCAGATATATAACCAAAAATCAAGTCTTACATTTTACATTGTTGTTTTGTTTACAGATTAAAATCTTTTAAAATGGTATTTACAATATTTTTAATTGATTTGATGAATCAAGTCTGTTTGACATTAAATTTTTCTTCTGTTTGTCTCCAAGAGTCTCCTTCTTTTGTGATCTCCTAAAAAAATTGATTGAACGCCGTGGTGCCTAGGATTAATACCATATTTTAACAAGGATCCAGGTCCTGGATCCTGCCTTTAACAGAAATATCATATTATCCAGATTCGGATTCTGAATTAAAACTTGATTGACCATTCTAAGATCTTTACCAAATAAATAATCTTTTACTTGTCGATACCATTTTGTTTTGTATAATTTAATATTTTGCTACTTAGATCCGGATATTATTACTGAAACAAAACCAATCGAGCCAAAATGGTGCAGATCCAGATCCGGATCCAAAGCACTTGACTTATCCCGTTAAATAAAAGTGAATATCACTTTAGATTAAAATCATATTAACAAAAATGTTTTTAATTTCTAGTTTATATTTATGTAACAAAATAAACTTTCTTTTTGACCTTCTATTATTTAGTAAAGGTAAATGCTTAAACAATGGTCTCAAACATGTACAATGTGTTTGTTGAACTATTTTAAAGATTATTCCCACTACACTTTATTTTGGGGACCACTGTAAATAATTAGTTTATTGTAGAAACAGGATACTATGAAACTTCTCCACACCCCTGATATAAACTCAATCTGAAGTTATATTGAATTAACTAACCAAAATCTGAATCAAGGTTATAATTCAAGGAAAGTTAATTGCAGTTGCGTATACTCTGCGTACATATTGAAACCAGTTCTATTTAATATATTTACTTCAAAATTCCCCCCCCCCCAAAAAAAATCCTCAGTTGTGCCTGGTACCCACCTTGTAATGTAGATTCCACTGATTGTCCACTAATATCATACTGTGTGTTCGGGTTCCGTATCCTTTAAATACAAGATAAAAGGAACTGCGGTATGTTTTCTTTTATTTGGATCTCCATTGACAAAACGGGAGAATAGGACTAAAATATTCTTAAAGGTGGTCGGTTTAAAAAAAATAGGATAGATCAGAATTTAGTAAAAAAAGGGATTTAGCAAGAAAAAACCCTAAAATTTTATGTAAATCCTCAATCCATCATTTAAATAAGGGAAAACATCACCATTTTGTTTAATATCCACGAATATACTGCTAAGTTGAGGTCCCAAATGTTGAAAAGGACCAGGGTTTCCTCGGACCACAGACTGCTCAATAATCTAAAAATACATAAGAAAATTAAGTCCCAAATGTTGAAAAGGACCAGGGTTTCCTCGGACCACAGACTGCTCAATAATCTAAAAATACGTAAAAAAATTAAGTCCCAACTTTTGGGAAGGACCGTGGTTTCCTCGGACCACAGACTGCTCAATAATCTAAAAATACGCAAAAAATTTAGTTCTCTAATCTCTAATGTTAGGAAGGACCATGGTTTCAACGGACCACAGACTGCTCTATAATCTATATATTAAGCAGAAGTCCCTGGATTGCTCAAAAATCTCTCTCTCTATTTATCAATATAGTAAATGAGGGAGGTCCCGAGGGGATCCCGAGGTCCACGGACTGCTCTATAATCTATAAAGATTTTAAAGTCCAAATGTTTAAAGGACCACGGGTTTCGAGGACCACGAACTGCTTAAAAATCTATAAAAACGTAAACACAGTTGTCCAAAATATTGAAAAGAACAGCCCAAAAACTGCTCTGATCTGTGAGCACAAAAAGAAAGAATTAAAGTCTCTAATTTTGAAAAAGAAGGACGAAGAGTTCCAATTATAAAGTTTAAAGATAATGTTTATAAATGTAATGATAGATAGAAAATTGCTGTTTAAAAATTTCTCTATTTAACTACCTGAAACTGGATTGAATGGAATAAGAACAAGAAAAGCACAACTATTTTCATCTTATCAAAAGTTGATTTTCACAGGAGTAGATTTCCATTTATTAAAAAACTTTGTCTATGGAAAAAAATAACGTTTTCAAAGTTTCATTTCACCTGCGGATCAGGCCAGTTTTCTTCTGTATTCTTCAGTAAACATTCTGTCCAGAATAATAAATTATTTTACAATAGTCAAGACAATATGTACTTTGCAACCAGATGGTGTAAACATTTGAAATTTTAAACTTGGATTAACAGAATGCATAGTTTAAATTATCTAAAGTCCACGTCTTTGGTTTGCAAATATATAGAGACTAGCCTTAGAGGGCGCTTCGCGCCCATCTTCTAAATTAATTGTGAACACCTTCCCTGGAGTCCCTAGATGTCCCACAAAAAATTTGGGTCCGATCGGTTCAGCCGTTTTGACGTTTATTGGATACAAACAAACAAACAAACAAACAGACAAACAGACAGACAGACAAGCCAAATTTATATATAGATTAGAAAATCAGAGCTTGTGGAAAAGACTAATTTGCTGGAAAAAGTCAAAAATTTATTCATATAACAAAATAAGTTAAAATTATACTATGCATGATTAGAAAAAATCAAATAAAAGTCGTTCCGAAAGACAATAAATTTACGAAAAAAAAAAATTATTTTTCTAATATTTTCCTAGTTGAATAAACAGGTCATCTTCACTTCTTATTGAACTAACTAGTTCTCTACAAAGTTATTTTTGATCTCATCAGATGAAAATACAAGATTGGAATACAAGATGAAGATCAGGAAAAGGGAAAGAGAAAGATGAGAAAGAGAAGGATGAGAAAGAGAAGGATGAGAAAGAGAAAGATGAGAAAGAATATAGCAGAACGGGGATAAGAGGAGTATGAAAATAATGAGAAGATAAGGTGAGAAGAGTGTTGTAAAGGTGATGATAAAAAATGACAAGAAAGAGAGAAAAGTAGGACAATAAGGAGAGAAAGATCAGAATAAGAGGAGATGGTTCAGGATGAGCGGTGAAGAATCAGGATGTGAGAAGAAGGATCAGGATGTGAGAAGAAGGATCATGATGATAGGAGAAGGATCAGGATGAGTAAAGGATCAAAATAAGAGAAGCAGTATCCGGATAAGAGGAGAAGGATCAGAATGAGAGAAGCAGTATCCGGATAAGAGGAGAAGAATCAGGATGAGAGAAGCAGTATCCGGATGAGAAGGGAGGAATGGGGATGAAAATGAGAATGAAAAGGATGTGGAATGACAATGTAAATTTGAAAATAGGGATATAGCTTAAAATTTTAAAAGAGAAGAAAAATAATCCCTAAGTTTTGTTTCTCCCTTCTCAGCTTTAATATATTGTCTATGCTGAGGATGGTTGGATACTCCGAACGTCCCAAACCTTAAAAACAAATTCAATACTTTTTCACCATCTTCTCCTTCCTTACTGCTCCTCTTTAAAGGGACTATTAGAAAATTTTAAGTGACCCTACATTATAAGCTGGCAATACCCGATTCACAAATGGTACCCTTGAAAACTTTATCTGATCAATAATGTGGAAGATATTGTCGTTTATCTAGCTTTAAACGTGTTTGATTCTGATAACTCGTTTATAATTTCCTTCATTAGAAATGAGCAAGTCATTTTTATAGAGAAAAGATCGATTTTCAAAATTATAAATATTGATACCTAATTGATACTTGATCAGTCAAAATTTTTAATGGTACCGTTGTGAATCGGAAAATACCATGTTTTCATGGAGGTTCACTTAAAATCAAATTCAAAATTTATTCTAAAATGTTTTTAACAATATTTTGTTGGAATATATTTATTTTAATCCAATTCAAAATCCAAGTTTTAAAACAAAACTTGTCTTGGCCAACATAACAATAACAATAACAATAACAATAACAATAACAATAACAATAACAATAACAATAACAATAACAATAACAATAACAATAACAATAACAATAGTAATAATAATAATAATAATTATCACTGCCAATCCTTCAATCCGCTAAAAAAATATATTTATTGATTAAACCCCTACTTTGCATGAACTGGACCGAAATCATCTGAGTGATCCGCTAAACCACGTCCCAGTCTCCAAACAGTGTAGCCATCTTCCCCTAAACATGTCATTAATGTAAAAAAATGTTTTTGTTATTTTTTTGTACAAAATTCTATTTTATATGTACTGTTACATCTACAATCCACTATGCATGATATTAAGAATAGAGAAATATCATTATTAATGATGAAATTCGGAGATGAAATGTGTTTGATGGACTTAAAAGGAATTTTGATTCGATAAGATCAGACAAAACTTAAGCATAACAGAAAAATATGATAGAATTTAGAGAATTTAATAAAACTTTCAGAATATAAAAGCAGAATGATAGGAATAGTTGAGAACACATCAAGCTATTATCATGAGTTAGAAAATAATTGATAAATATATGAAAAAAAAACTTTTTACAATTTGAAGAAAGATATTTGATTTTTGAGGACAAGAACTGTGGCAGGGTGTCTGCAGATGTGTGAGCACCCTGTTTAATTGCTTCGACTGTCATCTATTTTATTTTATACAAAAATTATAAACGTAAAAAAATTATTAAATTACAAAATATTTAACAGTTTATATACCCGTTAACTGTTAAAATTGATTAATTCACAATCGTGAACTTTAACTTTGTACACAGACAGATGTATGTATTTCATAAATAAAATTTTGCGTTAGCAAAGTTACATAAAAAAATGAACAAAACGAGTAGTATTTGTTTTAATTTTTGAATAAAGTTAAAACTGGAGGAAATAATTACACGTCTATTAAACTTATTTTATTTCGTTTATTTTTCTTGACTGTCCACAACGAATGAGACTTCAAAGATCGTTATTAAAGTCACATCGTAGTTTTAGGATTCAACTTTTTGTTATTTATTAGTTACGGGCTCAGTTTCTCAATACACACAGAAATGTTAATATAACTCACCAGGTTCAAATAGGATTAAATTGAAAGGGTTGTAAACAGATAATTCTTCCTTGATATTCGTCAAATATTCTTCTGAAACAAAATGTTATTATTATGATTACAATTACGATTTTGGTAAATATGAAAGGGATTTTCTATAAAAATGGAGATGAAAAGACGATAGTGAAAGATCGTATTTTCTTTCTCTCATCAAAATTAATTAAGGTTTATATTATAATCATTACATGTTAAATTGATAATAATACACGCACCTCTGTGCTTTTAGTAAAAGTAAATTCAACGTATTTGAAGCATAAAGTCTGACCGCGTCAACCTTGTTGCACCGGCTATTCCTGTCCATAGAGCTAGGTACAGTACAAACTGGGAAACGGAAAGGCTGACGCGGCTTGGAAATTTAATGTACTACAGCTGCCGGTGAATAAATCAAATTTTAGTCAAGCATTGATCGATGCGAAAATCTACATACAGTAAATGGGGAATCAAAAGTGGGTTAGATCATGTGCTTTCTTGTTTTTCTAATTAAAATTCGATAAGTAAAGTTTACCTGGGGAAAAATTTCCTTTAAGAAAATCTACAACTAAATTCCCTCTCCCTTTAGCTTTCTACTTAAACAATTCAATTCAACTTAGATGAAAAATTTAGAATTTGATACCTTTAATCCCGATCGCTTAATCTGAATATCCAATATGGACACTTTTAATTTCCTTCTTAATCCACTCTTTTTCTTTCTTTTTTCTCTCCCTGAGAGTTTCCGACCAATGAGAGGCCACTAACTAAATTGCGCGCAAAATTTCAACATACTCGGCTTCTCTGATTGGCTGTTCTTGTTGAGTTAAATACACTTTTGTCAATGCAAACTTAAGAATAAATTAATCTTGAAATTAACAAAAAGAGAAGATCAAGCATTGATCTCGATATCCACAATTCTAAAGTTTTCATTTAAAAACCGGAACAAAGACCTTTGCTCTATTGCCATTTACTCTATGGCTCAGTTAGGCCTTCTGAGCTGGAAAATATAGTTTGCCCGGCGCGCGCTAGTTAGATAATAATATATTGAGAAAATGAAGTGTTTCATAGAGCAAATTGCAAAAGAGTAATTGGTCATATGAAATATTAAGCAATGATCAAATGTAGAATAAGATATGTCTTATGTGCCTTCAAACCTATATAAAATGAAATAAAATGTAATCATTGAACCCATTTTTTGTTATTGATTGTTTTTCCTGGTTTATTATTCCTCCGGTATAAATATTGGTCAGTAGAGCAACCTGACCCTGCTTATTACAGGCTAGCCAGGTTCCACCTTCTCGTCCTTCCTAAACGGAAATTAAGGCGTAATTTTTTGTGACAATTGTGCAACGTTTAAAAGTTGCACAATTTAAAATAACTATAAAAAACGAGTTTCTGTTCTTAGAATTTAAAAATTACATCCAGTTGCTAAAATATGCTTAAACATTGCCAAATAGTTCAACCTTTTTCTTTGTTTAGCAGAGCCGTACCACTGTGTATACCAATCTTTTTAGCAAGGTCAATATGCACTCAGACCTAACTTGGCACGCCTTATCTACGTATATTGGCGTACCCTTAAATTTTGCTATATTGCAATATTCTTGTACTCTGTATCAAACCAATAATATTGAATAAACCGATGAGTTAAACTTTAGGTATTTATTTATATTGTCAGAGCAATTTCCAGTTAGATTAATTTAAAGACTTAGGCTTAAAGTTTTATAAAAGCAATCATACAAGAAATAGAGACTTTTAGTGGAGAGTGTGTCCGATTGAGAGCAGTACCCTTTAAGTCTGTTTCGGAAAGAAATTATCATTTTTTCTTCCTGAAAATTTATTATTTTTAATTGAGGTCTCTCTATCAAGTTTCTTAGTAGGTTTTAAGAATTCATTAAATCAAATAATTATAAATAACCCCCCCCCTCCTTAAATGGAGGGTTCACTTAGAACAACATTTACAGACCATTTTATATGGTCTTAAGCTTGGTTAAGTTTGTGCTCAGGACTCCTAGCAGGGTTTAAAAGAATATATGATCAATGTCATGATAAAGATAGAGATACATTAATAAAAAGATCATATTTGAATTTTTCAGAATATTTTGTACGTAAAATTAAACCGAGGACATCACTGATAATCTTTTTTATTGGAAGTTAATGGTCTTTGCTTTCTTCCTTTCAGGTCTATTTTGTTCAAATATAATCCTGTGAAATACATTTTATTGTATCATACAAAAGTTTGAGAAATTGTTACAAAAATAAATTAAAATAAATATTACACCTGGCAGTCCCAACCACCAAACATGTCTCCGCTCCACTCGGCAGAACTCGTCGGACGATTAAAAAATTCGTCTCTAAATAAGATTTGATTATTTGCAGTGGGCGAGGCATTTCTAACTTGCCATGTTTTTTTTTTTTTTACTATAATAACAATTCGATGGCAATATTATATTGAGATTTCGGAAAGTAACTTTTTGATCTAAACTGTTAAATATTTTATGTTTTATATCTTTTGTGCTCAGGTATTTTAGAACAGGATCTGTTAACTTATTACTAGCAAGGTTATAATGCAAGGAAAGTTAATTGCAGTCGCGTATACTCTGCGTACATGTTGAAACCAGTTCTCTCTGGGTGGAATTTGTAAACAAGAATAGATGCATCAATGTTCGTTTGGTATCCGAGGAGGTTAAAAGCATTAAATTTTGATAATTTTGATAATTCACATAATACTTTCCTATGACCAGAATATTTCATTGATTTTTTATGTGAAAGATGGATCCCATGTCAGGCTCCGACATCCGACAGTACAAAAGGATGTGTACACCTCTGAAATAACTTTCCTTGCATTATAACCTTGATTACTAGTATCAATGTAGAGTAAAATTAAAGGGTCAAATAAGGCAGTTCATTTTTTACCAGATTTAACTTCAATATATCTTTTGCAAGAAGAAAAAGAAAACAAGTTTTGAACTTAAATTTTCTTTGACCTCGCCAGTGACCAAATTTTCATTTTGATACAGCGCACTAAAGAACACGTCTAAGTAGTCTATAAGTAAATTTTTAACTTTCTTTCATCTGTAAATACTCATTCTGAAAAAAAACCCTCTGAGCTGGGAACTTTAGAACGGGATATGCTTTATCCCGATCGGTTAATTGATCTGTAGATTAATAACAAGAGGAGAACAGGCATTATTTAATCTGGAGATTAAGAAAAAGAGGAGATCAAGCATTAATCCCGATATCCACTATTCTAAAGTTTCCAGCTCTGTTCTCCCAGCCATGGAATAAATTTTAAAAATATTTTTATCTCTGTTTATCTTAAAATAAAAATTTTCCTTTATAAAACACTGTAAAATGTATACCTTTGATATTTCAAATTTACATTAAATGATCTAACAGAATACATAGTTTAAAATATCTTGGGTCTAAGACCCTGTGTTGCAAGGATATTGGGATTAGAAAATCAGAGTTTGTGACAAAGACTCAATTCCTTTTAACACGTACTAAATACTTATGGACTTTACATAATAAGAATTCCAGGAGGTCAATCCGATTCCTAAAACAGTCGATCTCTTTTAATTCCGTCAGTGGGATATAACTGGAGGGTGCTCACTACTAATTTAATATTGGTCAGAATTAGTTATCTTATCTTCTTATCTTGAGAATTAGAAACCAACATTCTTATCTGAAATCAAGACAAGGAAACGTTTATTAATCTTGAATATATATATTTTTCATTTATAAGATTAACATGTTTCTATGGCATAAACTATCAAAAATCTGTTGGATTTTTAGACTAAAAAATTGATATCCCAAGATTATACTTTTTGTAACTCTACAATATGTACATTGTACAGTGTATACCAAAGTGACTTTTGTTGTAAATTCAAGTGACCCTCCATTTAAAAAGAGAGAAATGTCCTATTAAAATATCCTTATAACCCTATTCTGATCAGTAATGTGAAAATATCATCTTTTATCTAGCTTGAAATGTCTTTATTTCCGGCCACAATAAAAAATAATCAATTTTTGAATTAAAATTTTAAATATATATCTCGTACATTGATTTTTTATTCGCCACAACGTTTAAGTGGAGCTTTGTTACAAATTGTTTAATGAGAGTCAGTTGAAAATACGTGTTCAGTCTCTTTAAAAGAGAAAATAAATAAATGTAAAATCTAAATGTATACTTTGCATGTCTGTCTGGGTGTTTGTTTGTTTGTATCCAATAAACGTCAAAACGCCCAAACCGGTCGGGCCCAAATTTTTTCTCAGACCTCACGTGACCCCAGGAAAGGTCTATGGATGATCGAATTTTCAAAAAATTGCCTCTAACAAAACAAAAATTTTGAAAATTTTGAAAATACACGAAATTTTGTTTGCTTTTGTTTTACAGCGTATTTAAAGAGAACATGTTCACAATCGAAATAGAAGATGGGAAGCGCCCTAAAAGCCTAGTGACTAATACTTTCAATCTATGTACTATTATAAATGTATAAATATTTATAAAATCTGGCAGTTATTCTGTATCAGCAGAGTAGAGGATTAGACAGACTTCTTCTTCTTCTTGTTCTTCAAAGCGTCCAAGTATTGACCCAAAGGTTTCTAAAATGTATACTTTTACAAAAGCATTAATTTTTTTATCTTAGCTATCATAATATGCGATAAAAACAAAATTCATGGAATAATTTAGCAAATAAAATACGGATGGAAAAAAAGTACGTATGAAAGAAACAAAATACGGATGAAAGAAACAAAATACGGATGAGAGAAACAAAATACGGATGAAAGAAACAAAATACGGATGAAAGAAACAAAATACGGATGAAAGAAACAAAATACGGATGAAAGAAACAAAATACGGATGAAAGAAATAAAATACGGATGAAAAGGAAAGAAACAAAATACGAATGAAGAAATAACTTAATGGTAAAAAATATTGCAAGGGTAATGTATAAAAAATATTGGTCAACGAATTATGAATAAAACGTCAAAATAAAAACACGAGTGTAGAATATATAATTAGGTTAAAAATCAAATAAAGCGCATATAGTTTAGATTGATATAAAGGATTTGATGATATCTTGGTAGAGAGGTTCAAAAATTAATTAAACATAAGAATAAAAAAATAAGTAGTTGAGAAATTATTTTTATAAATTAAGGATAATAAAGGATTTGATTACTTTCCTCATGCTCAAATTTTGTATTTCTTATATCTTTGCAACCTGGTGTTGAAAACCTTAGAAATTCAAATCGAATCGTCAAGTTTAAAACATTAATGGTTTACACCACCAGGTTGAAAAGATAAAAGTTAGAAAATTAGATTTGACTCAACTGTCAAGTAATCAGTTCCTATATCAAAGAATAATTATGATGAACAGACAAAACGAATAAAAATAAGTAAAAACGAATAGAAACGAATAAAAATGAATAAAAAAAAATTATTAAAAATGAAAAAAAATGAAAAAAATAAATAAAAATTTAAAATAATGAACAAAAAATTAAAAAAAATGAACAAAAAATAGATAAAAAATGAACAAAAAATGAATAAAAAATGAACAAAAAATTAATAAAATGAATAAGAATAAATAAAATGAGTAAAGATGAAAAAAATGAATAAAAATAAAAAAGTATGAATAAAAATGAATAAAAATGAAAAAAATTTGTAAAAATGAATTTTTTTAAAATGAATAAAAAATTAATAAAAATGAATATAACCTGAATTACAGATTGAACAATAAAGTTTGCAAAGTAATCAATATCTTCCTGCTTCCCAGCACTTAACCTTAAAAAAAGTTTATAAGAAGTCTACAGTATTTAGTCTACCTTTACCCAGCACTAATAATAATAATAAATTTTCGTTTTTAACAGTCTATTTAATCTTTCATTCTGAACTTTTTTCGTATGTTCTCTTTTGTCTGGATTTATTAAAATTAAGATAATTTATTTTTTTCTTCTTTTCATGTTTCGTATTTTTAAATCTCCTGTTTCTCTTGTTTGATTAATTTCATGTCTGCATATTTGATCCACAGGGGTACCCTTAAAACCTTCAACTGAGTAACAATGTTGAAAGTGTTAAAAAGTGTTTAATTCTCCCATTTGTCTGTATTGTCTGTGCACCAGCTCTTTATGTTTACTTGTCCACTGACCTGTCATAAATATCTTTTCTGATCGACATCTTGGAAACATGTCTGGCTTCAGAGGGAACTCTCCTGAATAATAAGGATAGAATTTATTTCCAAAAACTTAGAATTTTTGATCTGGCATAATTCATAGTCAAAAATATCAAAGGTCTGCAACATCAGGTTGAAAGGGATTGAATTATTTAAGAAGGTACTACTAAACACTAGCCACAAATTTGTTTTCTAAATTTTTTTTTAAGTAGTCGCCACAAATTTTCTAATCCCGATATATCTGCAACCTGATGGGGTAATGCAATTGAAAACTTAATACTATTTGATCTGACAGAATTCATGGTTTGAAATATCAAAGGTCAACAACATCAGATACTTCGGTAAATCTTTTATTTAGAAACGTAATGTAATTTTGTAATTAGTAAGTGTAACCTTGGACAAATTTAGAGATAAATAAGTCACAACAATAACACTTGATTTCTTTTTAAAATATTAAAGGAAGACGACTTTCATTCCAATTTGTTCTGGTTCTAAGCGTACAAGATTTAAAAAAGAAATGCAAAACTAAAATAAACTTTATAACTACGTACATGAGAGCGATTAGCATTTTCTCCGCTTCTACCAGAGCTTCATCCTTGTCAGAGACCATCTTGTCTACCAAACCCAAACTTTATAGGGAGATAGATAGATAAATAGATAAAGAGTGAGATAGAGATATGAGTAGATAGATAGGTAGATAGATTGATATGTTGACAGATAATAAAAAGAATAAATAGTCTGATAGTTATGTGGATGAGAATTAGATACGAAAATAAACATGTATTTGATATTTAATAGATTGAGAAACACAGATGAAGGAATTCAAAAACACTTTAACTTCCGAGATTTTTAATATTAAATCTTCCTTAAAAATGTTTGTTAATTGTGAACCATACAGTGTGTTCCACTGAATAATGCAAATGTTGAATTAAAATTTAAAATGATTTTTGTGATTACTCAGGTTAAATTTAGACAACAGTTTTTTAATATTATTTTTCATTATTTTTACAAAGTGAGTAAAGTGTAATTTTACACAGTTTTGTTTTCTTTACTTTCATCTTGGAAATCTCTCAGACACCTTTCTTAAATTTCAAAGTAAAATTAAGTATTTGCATTTTTCAGTGGAACGCACTATAGATTAAGACAGAAGACAATTTACAGTGTACTGCAGTTTATAACCATTTACTTCTATTTCCCTTAGAGCTTGTTCTGTTGTGTACATAAGGCCAAGGGTGAGAGATAGTTCGGCTTGTCGAGATCCAATAGTTTGAACCATAGTATCCTTAACATAGAGATCCGAATAGTTTGAACCATAGTATCCTTAACATAGAGATACAATAGTTTGAACCATAGTAAACATAGATATCCAATAGTTTGAACCATAGTATCCTTAACATAGAGATCCAATAGTTTGAACCATAGTATCCTTAACATAGAGATACAATAGTTTGAACCATAGTATCCTTAACATAGATATCCAATAGTTTGAACCAAAGTATCCTTAACATAGAGATCCAATAGTTTGAACCATAGTATCCTTAACATAGAGATCCAATAGTTTGAACCATAATATCTTTAACATAGAGATACAATAGTTTGAACCATAGTATCCTTAACATAGAGATCCAATAGTTTGAACCATAGTATCCTTAACATAGAGATCCAATAGTTTGAACTATAGTATCCTTAACATAGATATCCAATAGTTTGAACCAAAGTATCCTTAACATAGAGATACAATAGTTTGAACCATAGTATCCTTGATATAGAGATCCAATAGTTTGAACCATAATGATCCTTATCATAAGAGATCCAGTAGTTTTAACACCTTCTTTAACTTTGAAAAATACAGAATTTGGAACTTTTATATTTGGCTTAATACGCTAAAATCTGTCTGTCCCTAATATGAATAATATTCTTGTTTTTGTTAATTTTGATGTTTGCATAAAAAATTGTACTTGGAAGGAAGACCGTCAAAAGAGTTCAGGTCAAATTTTGATTATCATCCCACCTTCATACTTAACAGAACAAATGATATTATTCATATTAGGGACAGAAAGATTTCTGCGTTTTTAACCATTTACGAATAGTGTTCGATCCTGAAGTATTTACCTTGAACCAGTATGGAGCAACTATTCCTAGCTGAGTTTCATTTAATCCAATAGAGTACTTAGGTCCGACCATAATCCGGTAGTCACAGCACATACCCAGTAGACAACCACCAGCTGGACTATAATATTATACTGTAGTCACAGCACATACCCAGCAGACAACCACCAGCTATAATATTATACTGTAGTCACAGCACATACCCAGCAGACAACCACCAGCATAATATTATATTGTAGTCACAGCATATACCCAGCAGACAACCACCAGCTGGACTATAATATAATATTGTTGTCACAGCATATACCCAGCAGACAACCACCAGCAGGACTATAATAATATATTGTTGTCACAGCACATAACCCAGCAGACAACCACCAGCTGGACTATAATATTATATTGTAGTCACAGCATATACCCAGCAAACAACCACCAGCAGGACTATAATATTATATTGTAGTCACAACATATACCCAGCAGACAACAACCAGCAGGACTATAATATTATATTGTAGCCACAGCATATACCCAGCAGACAATTACCAGCTGGACTATAATATTATATTGTAGTCACAGCATATACCCAGCAGACAACCACCAGCTGGACTATAATATTATACTGTAGTCACAGCACATACCAAGCAGACAACCACAAGCAGGACTATAATATTATGTTGTAGTCACAGCACATACCCAGCAGAAACCCCCAGCTGGACTATAATATTATACTGTAGTCACAGCACATACCCAGCAGACAACCACCAGCTGGACTATAATATTATTTTGTAGTTACAGCACATACCCGATAGAGAACCACCATTTGGACTATAATATTATATATTGGAGTCACAGCACACAGGCATTGTAATCTTTACATGGAGGGTCATTTAAAATTACGCTTACAAACGCAGTTCCTTTAAGGTATTAAAAAAGCATATTCAAATTAAATGAGAAATACAAACTTTGTGTGTGGAATTGACACCTAAAAAAAGATAAGATTTCGAATTTGCTCTTGTTGAGTTAAATTAATGATGTATTTTTCAAAAGATATAAATTAGTAAATAGAGTTGCATCTCCCTACCCCCCCCCCCTCAGTTACGGCCGTACTTATTTGGTTGCCATGAAAGAAAAATATAATTAGAAAATGAAAGTTTTCTGTTAAAACTGACAAATCACTCGAAATCCATGGAGGGTCATTTAAAATTACGCTTACAAACGCAGTTCCTTTAAGGTATTAAAAAAGCATATTCAAATTAAATGAGAAATACAAACTTTGTGTGTGGAATTGACACCTAAAAAAAGATAAGATTTCGAATTTGCTCTTGTTGAGTTAAATTAATGATGTATTTTTCAAAAGATAAAAATTAGTAAATAGAGTTGCATCTCCCTACCCCCCCCCCTCAGTTACGGCCGTACTTATTTGGTTGCCATGAAAGAAAAATATAATTAGAAAATGAAAGTTTTCTGTTAAAACTGACAAATCACTCGAAATCCTGAAAATCTAAACAAAACCTTATTTTAAAGTTGTTACTGCCAATAATAGACGGAGTAGATACCTGTGACCGTTAATAGCTGCTACAGTTGGTACTCTGCACCCATACAGAGCTAAATACAGATCCTGGAGAGAACTCCAGAACTCACGTAACCGAACCTATGTATTTCAAAATCAAATTTAATCTTTGATCTGGGTTGAGAAATACACTTTCTATGTTTACATGTACTTACTTATGTATATTCAATATTCAATACTTAAGTTAATTTTACAAATATAAGCAGATTCCCTTTAAGTTTAAGGCCAAATGCTTGTGATGGGACTCCTAAAAATACAAAGAAAAAAACTGAATTCTTGCATTTTTTAAAAACAAATCCTTTCTGAAGAGCTCGAGAGTATTTATTTTAAAATACTATTGGGAGCAAAATTAAATCTAGGTCGCAATGTCGTACACGTACTTTTGTATAAATTTCAACATAATTCTCTTTGTTAATATTGTGGATGTAAATAAATCATTAACTATGATTAGTGATTACCATGTCAGGTTTATACATCTCTGTGATCTCAAGTCCAGCGCAGAATATTGTTGGTAGCGAGCTGGTCAATAATATTCCTTTACTCTCACCCTCAGCTTTCCGTACACTCTGCAACATCAGATATTTCAATTTAAAAAATAATAAAATATAAAAGTTAACTCCTTTTTTATTCAAGTGAATTTAATACTGTTAAGAAGTTTAGTTGATATCAAAAATAGTTCAATTAAAAACAAACATAAAATATTGCATTATTGAATGTTTAAACTTTCTTTTAATCTGTTATTTAAAAACTAGTTACCTCCCAATCAACTGAAATTAATTTTTTATTTAATAATTGATATTTTCCTGTGTTAATTCTTGAATAAATTCCATGTTTAAGGAATTTGCAGGTCCTCTAAAAGTAACAAAAAATATTAAACAGTAAAACAAAATCATTTTACGTTAAAGTTTTCATCAGTAGGATAATCATTAGTAATAAAATTTTCATTAAATTTCATTTCAATTAAACTTTCATTTCTAAATTAACGGACGACATAACAGTCTTGATCTTGTAGGGGTAACTCTGTCCTGGTTTCTTTGTAAATATTTACTGATTTCTGAGATACCAATATTAAAAATATTAAGCGATACAACAATTATGATAATAAATCACAGAACAAATTATTTGAAACATACAATATAATTTTCAATTTCTGACCATACAATGTTTTCTTTGTATTTCTATTTGTAGTTTTGATAAAAAGACGACATTTAATATTAAACTTTAAACGCACTCACTACTCAAATATTAGGTCTTATATATTTTTCAAATTGTACAAAAAATATGATCATTTTATGTTTTCCTTGATGTGTGCATCCAAGAAAAATAAATGCAAAAGCAAAAATTGGCTTGGTTTGTAGGTTATTTAGCTCTAAGCGCATGGTCCGATTTAGATATAGAGTTTTCGAAACATCTATAAATTATCTTACAATCATGATGAACAGATTTGGTAATTCGTTTAGTAAATGTGAATTAATCAATATTTGGCCAAGGAAAAACATAAAATGATCTCATTTTTTGATAAATTTGATAAATCTAAAACCTTAAGAATTGAGTAGTGTGTGTAATGTGAAAGAACTAACTTGTTCATGCTGATTACAGAATATCCTGTAGGGTTCAGGGTTGTTTCCACATTATCCATTCTAATCATTATCAGATGTATTTTCGTTTTTAATTTTCATAATATTTATTTGAATTTGTAGTGGCATTATTAAAATAGAGTTTACTTTTAATGTTTCTCAACAGCAGCAGTCTAATAAATTAAATTGATTTCAGTAAAAAAAAAACTAGCAATTCAATTTTCAATTGCAATTAGAGAAAAAGAATGACTGATTCTTTTCTTTTAATCTTCCACTAAATTAAATCGTCTTTGTTTGTTGTAAATTCCTCAATTGCTCTTTTTATTTAATCAAGCTTATCTATAATTTTTTCCGATCCAACCTTGTTTACAATCTGGCTCTATTCAAGGGTCACCCTTACGCTTTATCATTTATCATTTATTATTTATCACTTATCACTTTTACAAAGGCATGTCATTTACTCTCAGACAAAATATAATCAATGGAAATTTGTAAATGATACATTTATCATTTATCTAGAGTGAATTTAAAAATTTCATCACAGAACTACGGCGATAGTCAATTCTTATGTAAAAAACAATTCTAAGAGCAATTTCTTTAAATACACTTTTTGATTGAAGGTCGTCTTCGTTAGCTTACTGGCACTGCAAGTTTTGACCTTGATGTCTCTTTTTTGGAGATCTGTGATTTCCCAATACAAAAGAAAAATGCTTCCAATAATTACTGCGATAATTCATTTTTATGTAAAAAGCAGTTCTAAGAACAAAATATTTTATGTTAAATTTTGATTGGAGGTCGTCTTCATTAGCTGAAGGTCGTCTTCATTAGACCTATATATACTCTTTTTCTGAAATCTGTTATTTCGCAATAAGCATCCAATATGTTTAAATTATTACGGCGATAGTCAATTCTTGTGTAAAAAGCCATTCTAAAAACAATTTCTTTTAAGACACTTTTTGGTTGGAGGTCGTCTTCGTTAGCTAACTGGTACTCCAATTGTTTACCTAAATGTATTCTTTTTTGAGATTGGTGATTTCGCAATTAGCATGCAATAATCTTCCAATTATTACAGCGATAGGCATTTCTAATGTTAAAAAGAATTCTAAGAACAATTTCTTTTTTAACACTTTTTGATTCTTATGCTAAATGGCACACAGATCCAGAAAAAGAGTACATTTTTGTCAAAAATATCAGTGCCAGTTAGCTTAAGAAAACAACCTCCGATCAAAAAGTATCATAAAAGAAATTGTTTTAGAATTGATCTTTACAGTAGAAATGACTATCGCCGTGAATATTGGAAGCATATTGCATGCTTATTGCGAAATAACAGATATCAGAAAAAAGGTATATATAGGTCAAAACTTGCAGTGCCCGTTAGCTTACGAAGACGACCTCTAATCAAAAACTGTCATAAGCCTCTAATCAAAAACTGTCATAAAAGAATTTCTTCTTAGAATTGATTTTTTTTAATAGAAATGGACTATCGCCATATTGGAAGCATTTTACTTGTGTCACAGATCTCAGAAAAAGACATAAAGGTCAAAACTTACAGTGCCAGTTAGCTAACGAAGACGACCTCTAATCAAAAATAGTCATAAAAAAAATTGTTCTTAGAATTGTTTTTTATATAAGAATTGACTATCGCCGTAATGATTTCAAGTAAATTGTTTTCTTTATGGAATCTCACTCCCCCCTAAATTAATTTATCATTCATTTATTAAAAGATAAATTGAAGGGACGTGAGCGTAATTTCAAGTGATCCTCCACGCAATGATGGCAATGTACTTTTGAAACCTTTATCTGATCAATTGTGGAAGATATTGTCGGGTTTTTAGGTTTAAAAGTGTGCTGATCATTCATATAGGTTCTCCTGGAGTGGAAATGTGAAGGTCACTTTGTGGAGAAACCACAGTTGTAAAACTAATCAGTTTTCAAAATTATAAACATTGACATATAATTCATACTTGATCAGACTAATCCTTAAATGGTGAGTCGGACCTAGCCATCTTTGCGTGGAGGATCACTTGAAATTAAGAGCAAAATAATAAATAAAAATACATCAATTCCCTGGATGCAGTTGCACTGAAGAATCTCACGCCAGAGGAACGCACTGATAAAAAATTATTATTACAGTTTTTAGAACTATCAGCCAAGACTTCAACATTATGTAAGGTGGCATATTGATGTAAGGAGGCATAAAGAAGTGTAATCTGAAAAGGATCCCGAAATAGACTTCCCTCTTTAAAACCTTTTTTTTAGGCTTTTAGTCTTTGAATATTTAAAGTTTTAAGGGTACAGTGTAAACTGTACTGAGTGTACACTGTACTGCGTGTACAGTGTACACTGTACTGAGTGTACACTGAACTGAGTGTACACTGAACTGAGTGTATACTGTACTGAGTGAACAGTGTACTGAGTGTAAATTATTCTGAGTGTACACTGTACTGAGTGTATACCCCTTTTTTATAAACTTTTTGCTTCAGTATCTTTTTGCACCAAATATCAGCAAATTCAACATTTTCTTTGCACCAATTTAAATTTTAGCAAAAACCATGCAAAAATTATGAAAATTTAATTAAACTATAAGTAATCTCTGTTTGTTTGTTTGAACCCCTCTATCGATTTGCCTCAACTATAATTGGGCAACGCACTGAAACTTTACAAGGGAATGTTCTTAGCTCGGGTTGAAAAGTGGTTTAGGACTATAGTCAAAGCTTGGTTCCAAATTAAGTGTTAAAATATCTACATGTACTAAAAACACACTATCAATTTCTTTTAAGTGTATTTGATCATACTGCGCTGAAAACTTTAGAATGGTGGATATTGAGATTAATTCTTGAACCTCTATTTTTCTTGAAATCGAGACTAACCTAATCTTGTATCCTGTAAAGTGTATAAAATTCACCCAATCAGAGTCGCATATATGAAGCCAATAAATTTGAAATTTGCGCGCCATTTAAGATTATACTCAGATTAAGTAATTGGGATTAAGGATATCTCATTCTAAAGTTTTCAGCTCTGCTCACCTACTGGAAGAACTTTCAAGGAAGAAAAAACAAACGCCATTTTTCTGAAGAATTCAATTTTAATAACTAGTAAAATATTTTTAAAAAATGGTTTAAAAAATTAGCATTTTGCGCAAAATTGATTTTGTTTAGATTCTGTGCAAACTTTACTTGATGCAGCTCATCTTGAACATTCTTCTGAAAAAAATGTTATCATATATTTCAAAAACATAAATATATTCATTTTAAAAAAATAACAAAAATCAATAATAATTGCGAGAAACCTTAAGCTGACAATCTATATAACCAAATAATAGTTATATAAAAAAGATTGTAATCAAATTATGCAAGTTAATGATGCAGATAGGCCATATGTGAATTAAATTTCATTTTATTTTGAACAAAGTTCACCAGTTTAATTTGTTCACATATCACAATATACTCGAGGATTTTTTATTTTTTAATCTAGCTTCGGAACCAAACTCAGGATTTGGAATTAGGAAGCAGTCTGATAATTTGCTCAGTCGTTTAAAAACAAAATTAGAAATCATCTTTGGGATATTGAATACAGATTTTTCTTGTAACTCGAAAAAGGAAAAAACCTAATAATTATCAAATTAAAAGCGATCATATTTTTAATTTTTGACGAGGATATTTAAGAACATGTGATGTAAAAATATAATGATCTAGCTTTTTATTTTTTTCCAGACCGGTGGTGCAGATTTACCCAATTCTACCCTAGACACCACTATGCAGTCCCCGGGATGCTGGAGTTCGTAGATTTTCTTTAACTCGTCCATAGCCTTCTCCTCCAGCTGGGTCAGATGCAGGGGTTTACTCTGAACCTTGATCAACGTTTTCTCCTCTTTAACATGATCCTCCATGATTTTACTGAAAGACAGGTTTTGCTCCGTCGCCATTAGATCGGAGAACTTAATTTCATCTGGTTTATCCGGAGACTTCACGGCACTTAGATTCCATGGATTAGTCGCAGGTTTGGTTGGGCTCTTCTCTTTCTCCAGCTCCCAACCAAGCTGCTTCCAGGACCCTTTCTTCACTACTATCTCAGGTTTAGTTTCGGACTCACTTGCTCTTCGCTCCTTAGTTCCGTTCTTTCCTTGTATCTGCATTATCGCAGTTAAAGATGGAACTGGAGGACTAGACGCTGCGGCTCCCCATCCTCCCCACAGTTTGCCGGAAGACGGAGATTCAACTTCCGGCATTTCCTGGCTTTCTACAGACTGACGCTTCCTCTCTTTCTGCGAGAGTTTCGGAAACTTTTTTAACTTCTCCTTGTTGATTTTATTCTTTTCTTCTGGGGAGTCGGCTTTCTCTTGATGAGTTGGTTTAGTCTGATTGTTTGGTTGTGGAGTAAGCAGGGCGGAGAAGAAGGAAGAATCCCTGGTTACTGTGGATTCTTTCCCCTGGGCTTTGATATTTTGAGACACTTTTATCTCAGGACTCAGTTTACACTCAGGACTAGATATTTCATCCTTCTCCTCAATGTCGAAATCTAGAACGGATAATCTATCCATATCCTGAGAGATATTTCCATCCTCGGAGTCCGAACCGCTGCATAAACTGCTTTCGGAGAGTCGTTGTCGGGGGTTCGGAGATTTTATTTTATCTCCAGAACTATTGCGACGAGTCCTCGTCTTGTTGGAGATCTGAGGACAGGTTTCCATCCTCTCCAGGTCCTCCAGGGATAGAGGATTAGAAAGATATTCTGTCTCTATATCCTCGCGACTAGGAAATCCTGAAATATATTTATCTTGTCAATACTTTATATTCTTTTAACAAGATTAAACATGAACATTTTTCAATCGATCTTAAAATCTTTTTGTTGTAGAGTGTCATTAACGATGCACATTGCACAATGCACAACTGTAATATTTAATGAATCCAACAGCCCTTTATTGTAATAATATCTGTGATTTTTAATCCAGAAGAGAGCCCTCGACAAACTTAGCGCTCGCCAGGGCCAATTAAATCCAAGATTAGTTTTTATTTGATAGTGAGGACATAAACATATTTCCAGGTAGAAGAAACGAAAACAATTATCGTCCAAAATTTCTTAGATGAAAGTAGAAGGGATTCGTTTTGAAAATAAAAAGAAACTCATAAAATACAGTGATAACCAGAAAACTCTGGAATAGGAAGACGACTTTTAAGCTTAAATTATGATTTAAGATAGTCCAATGAGCACGGGAAACAGAAATTGTCCAGTTTAAACAGACCCATTTGACTTGATTTGTGATTTAATAAGTGTCTGGTAAAATTATTTGCTTTATAACAACATTAAATACATATACGTATTGCTATAAAGTCGTCTTCAGAGTTTTCTGTTTATGACTGTAGTATAATCAAAGGGACTGGTAAACGTAATATCAAGTATCTATTTATAGAGTGGCATATCCGATTCAGAACAGTACCCTTAACAGCTTTATCTGGTAAAACATGTGTTATATATCCATCGTCTTCTCTTTGAAATAGATTATTTACAATTGTGGTTTCTCTATACAGTGACTTTTCAATCTACTAAAACGACGATATCTACCACATCAATGATTTTAAGTTTTAATAAAATTTTATTGCAAAACAAATAAAAAGTTGTTATTATTATTAAATCCCACCTGACATTGGCGTAATCCTTCTATGAGCTATACTAGGATTAGAATCCTGGTAGTATTTGTCTAGACTGGAGAGAACTTCAGGTTCAAGATTCTCCAAACCTTTATTCTCCAGTAGAGCTGGTAGGTTTATACACACAAACTGGAGACAGGTCAACTTCAACTGGTTTGCCTACAACATGATTACTAGAAATGGAACCTTAAATAGCCTTCAGAGCTTAGCGGTTCACCATGCAGATACATAAACATGTTTATTTATTATATAAAAAATTAAGTTTTGTAAAAAAACGTATTTAAAAACTACATATCACTAAATTTCAAGAATTCTCATTTAAATGAAACCTACATCAAAGTGTTCCCTTAAGATAAAAGTTTGTTGATACGACTTGATTCAGGGTTTCCCACAAAGGATAAGACTTCAGAGACGACAGGTACAGAACTTATACCGTCTTTTCCTTATTCTTATTATTCTCTGCAATCGTAAACTTGTTTTTTTTCTTTGCCTAATCATTAAATAAGCCATTAAAAGATTGTATTCAAGGTGACAGACTTTAACCTTGGAATCAGTGCTTAGGATCCGGATCCATTGGATCCGCAAGATTTTGGCTTCCTGGATCCGGATCCGCAAAAATATGCGGATCCACGGATCCGGATCCAAGGGGTAAAATATTAACCAAAAACGGAAAAAAACCTTTCTTACTCATAAAACCTAAATCTGAACTTCTGAAAAAAGAGAGATTATGAAAATTTCCTCATTTCTGAATGGTTCATCAAGTTTTAGCATAAAAGTAAGCGAAAAAAAATAAAACAAAAAATTTGAAAATTATTTTTTGTTAAAAAAATTCAGTAAATCTAAAAGAAATCCGGATCCGCATCAAAATTAAATGGATCCTAAGCACTGCTTGGAATCGTCAAATTTAAAGAGTTTCAGTCTCATCCTTTGTGGGTAACCCTGTACAAGATGAAATCTGCATGAAGACCTAGTATGCTGTACCTGATATATTAAAGAGAACTCAAGCATGTCCGATACATTCTTTAGAGTAATCAGTTTAGACAGTTGGTTCTCACAGATCTCTTTCAAGCGAACTAAACAAGATCAAAATCAGCTTCATTTTACAGACAGATCTCTTTCAAACGAACTTAACACAAGTAAGTTAAAGGGAGTGACCGGCAATGTAAGGTAGTTGAACTGAGTATGCAGTGTTGTGGAAAACTTCTTTCGGATTCATTTCAGACATATTAAACTTTTTAAAAATCTGTAAATCCTGAGTTTGAGCGCAAATTCGACGTTCAAAACTAGTGGATACGTTTTCAGAATTTTTTTTTAACAAATGGAGATCTCTGAAATCTGAAAAAGTATTCTTTTTTATTTATTGAAATGACATGGCGGATACAGAAAAAAAAGAAATTGATAGAATTTGTCTCTCTTGAGGATAGAAAAACGACAATATCTTCCTCATTGTCACTCATAGATTAAGAATTAAAGGGAACCATTGTAACTTTTTAATTAGAGGGTCACCAAACTTTTTTGAAAAAACAGTCCCTAAAATATCCCGCCAACTGAAGATCGGACTGAAACCCCAGAGTTTGGGTGAGAATTGAAACTCTGACCTTTGGAGAAGACGCCTTTTAAGCAATCCCTGTAAAGCAAGATTTGATTTGTTAGATAATATTTACCGATGAGGAACTGGTCTGCCACTACTAGGATATTAGAGATAAACTCCGTATCCTCGGACTTATTCAGTATCTTACTCTCATCTTTGTACAGGTACTCAACCACACACTCAATATACCGAGTCTAGAAAAAGCAGTTTTCAAATTTGTTCGTACAGATCCAAGAAATTAAAACTAAGTATCGAATCGAAATTTGCAATTGGCGACAAAAAATGTAATTCAGAAAGAAAATTTCTTTTTGATTTTTGATATTAAATTTATAAAGCTTTTAAATAACTCTTTTAAAATTTTTCTATCTTATTTTGTCCATTTTCGTCAATTCCTCCATTTTCCTCCATTTTTTCTATTTTCCTCTATTTTCCTCTATTTTCCTCTAGTTTCCTCTAGTTTCCTCTACTTTCCTCTACTTTCCTCTACTTTCCTCTACTTTCCTCTACTTTCCTCTATTTTCGTCTATTTTCGTCTATTTTTGTCTGATTTTGTTTATTTTCGTCTATTTTAATCTATTTTAATCTATTTTCATCTTTTTTCATCTGTTTTCATCTGTTTTCATCTGTTTTCATCTGTTTTCATCTGTTTTCATCTGTTTTCATCTGTTTTCATCTGTTTTCATCTGTTTTCATTTATTTACATCTATTTACATCTATTTTCATCTATTTTCATCTATTTTCATCTGTTTTCATCTGTTTTCATCTGTTTTCATCTGTTTTCATCTGTTTTCATCTGTTTTCATTTATTTACATCTATTTTCATCTATTTTCTATTTTCATCTATTTTCATCTATTTTCATCTATTTTCATCTATTTTCGTCTATTTTCGTCTATTTTCATCTATTTTCGTCTATTTTCATCTATTTTCATAAAGGGGAGGGTACTGTTTTCCCATTTGAATACATTTTGGACTCCTGTCTTCATTTTTTGAGGAATCTGAATGAAATTTTGCATATGGGCATAATTTGTGTTTGTTTTCAGTAAAATAAAAAAAAATATGGAAAAAAAATATTTTTTCCCTCTTTTTCCACATTTTTCCTCTCATTATCTCCTCCATTTTTCTTTTTTTGTTTTACCGCCCTCCAAACATCGTGACCACTCCGTTTATTACCTTGATCGGTAGTTTCAGATTATGTGATTCTCCTCCCTCCATCCAACCAGAGGAAAACATTCCTTGGAAATAATCTGACCTAAAGTACAAGCCAATCAATCAATCGTCAAAACTAAGAATTTTATTTTTAAAATATTTTTCAGGGTTTCAGCAATCTTAATAAACACACTTCCCTGGTTCATAACTCATACACCCCAGAGCAAAAACTTAACACTGAATATTGTTATGAAACTTAGTATCGGAAACTTAAAATTCGCGCATTCTTTAGTTTTAGACTCAGGTTTCATAAATGGGGTTACGGAGTTTTGTAGATACTAATAATTTTGTTAAGCAATATTTTTTCATGTAGTTTTTTTACATTCTCTTTTTGTTTTCTGATGTCTTAAATCAAAATCTACACAAATGTTAAGACCCCAAAAAGGAAACCCGAGAGTTTTTTTTAACGATACTCTCCTAAATTTCCGGCTCGGAGGTTAAGGGAGATTTTGCGAGGATATAAGATGCAAAATTTTACAATATCCTGAGGATGTTTTTGAATGAATTTAAACGAGTTCAAAATGATCATTTATGATTTATGAGGTAGTCTGGCAATCTCTTTGGTCGAAACAGAAAATGTCAAATTTCCAGACTTCCTATAGGTTCTTTGAGGGGGTTATAATTCGCAAGGAATTACGAACCCTTCAAAAAATTCCAACTTTAATCACAGTCAGGTTTCTTGTTTTAGATAAGATAAGATAAGATAAGATAAGATAAGATAAGATAGAGGAAGGATCTGAAAACCTCCCAATCTTAGAGAGACAGAGATCACATTTAGAAGCCTTCTGATTTCCTTACCTTGCGACGAGGATAGGTTTATGAGCGTATATCTCATCTCCGTCCTCCGTCTCTATCGTTACATCGTAGAGCTCAGAGAGGTTCTTCATGGAGAATTCTTGCCTTGGCCTCGGAGGATTACTCTTCTTAAATATTTGTCCTTCGCTGTACCTAATCAGAAATATAAGTTATTCTAAAAGAAATCAAGGCTGAACTTAATCAATCATTTAATAAATCAATCTGTCAATCAATCAATCAATTAATCTACAATCTACATATTCACATAGCGTTTAAATCTATTTTTCAAGTTTCGTGGTTTACATATTGCATCTGAAATAATCAACTATCTTGTTAATGTTCAGTCCAGCCANAGCCAGCCAGCCAGCCAGCCAGCCAGCCAGCCAGCCAGCCAGCCAGCCAGCCAGCCAGCCAGCCAGCCAGCCAGCCAGCCAGCCAGCCAGCCAGCCAGCCAGCCAGCCAGCCAGCCAGCCAGCCAGCCAGCCAGCCAGCCAGCCAGCCAGCCAGCCAGCCAGCCAGCCAGCCAGCCAGCCAGCCAGCCAACCAGCCAACAAACCAACCAACCAACCAACCAAGGTTAAAATGTTAATATATTGCACCTAAAACAATCTACGATCTTGTTGAGACCGTATATTCCTAAACTCCGCCCTGCCTCCTGAAACTGAACCAGGGGGTTCCAACTCTTCTTTTTCTTATTACTCTCCTCCTGTTCTGCCTTCCTATTCTTATTCTTCTTCCGGTTCTTCTCGTAGGTAGAGAATGCGGAAATGGTTTCCGGGTTTCCCTGAAAGTTCAACATCTCCGTATTGTTCTCGTTCATGTTATTGAAATCTTCTTCAACTAATCTCACGGGACAAGGACCCTCCTGTAGGAAGAGAAGTAATTTAGGTTTTACTTTGCAATATCATGGGGAAAAAAACTCACTTGAAACTCAAGTTTTCAAATATTTTTGTATTTTCAACCTGACGATGTTAAACCCAAAAATATTATCTTAAACTACGACCAAATGATCAAAAAGAATTCAAAGAAACATTATAGGTTTGCAAGATTAGGTGGCAAAGATATAAGGATTAGAAAATTTGAGTATGAGGAGGATAATCAGTTACTTTTTATTATGATTTGAAAAAAAGTAATTCTCGGGACCCAACCAGATAAGCTCTTTATTAGGTTCGTATTTCCAGGGACCCAACTATTTCAGATCTGCTTGTCCCGTCTTAATTAAAATTACCCCAAATATAAGTTTTCAACCTACCTTGAGAAGATCACAAGTCTTGGTGTAAAGATACTTGAGAACCTGTCGGAATATATCAGGTTCAATATCTTCTATCAAGAGAACAGTGGGATGCAAGGTTTCAGCAAATCTCAATTGTTTACTGAAAAAAATATCAAATTTAAGTTTTTAAATTTAACACTGTACTTATCTCTAGAACCATTATGTCTGATAAAGGAATTGAGTTTTTGCCGAATACTCTAAATTGTTAATCCCTTTATCTTAGCAACTGATGTCGTAGTTTTTTGCTTGTTCAAACTAAAAATTCTGTTAGATCAAATAGTCTAATTTTGAAATATCAAAGGCTTACAGATTGCAAAATTTGCGACAAAAATTCAATTCATTTTGTTAATGGTAACACTGGTTCCAGAAAGATGTGTGAGATTCTCGTCCTCTTTGTCAAATTTAATATTTCTATTATATTTTATTTAATCCTAAACCCTCCTTCTCCTGTATGTCCCTGGACTAATGTATAAACCTGAGTAGTTCAGCTCCGCTAGCAAGGATAAAACTGTGTGCCGGAAACCTCTGATCTCCAACTACACAGACTGTATCATGAATACCATCCAACTCATCGACCTCCGACAACAGGTTCTCCAACTCCGACATCTGAGTAGACGGAGATATCTCCGGGATCTCCGTGAGCGCCATCCTTGGGCTCACCTGGAGTATACAGAAATTTCTACCCTTAGGATCAGAAACCGCGCGCACAGCTCGATGCACGTGCGGGATTCGTTTCAACTTCAAGACAATGGACTCCTTGGAGACCTTAACGGTAGGGGAAGGAGCACGTTTTGATTTAATAGGTTGAGGCCAGGTGGTAGACCAGGCTTCACCTTCTTCACTCACTAGCAGCATCCCCTCCCGGTACGGAGCGAAGTCTGTGATCAATGGCGGAGATCTGGAGAGCGCCAGTACACAGGAAAGAAACTTCTTCTCCTTCCCCTCCTCCCACACCATAATCCTCCCCGCCTTGGTGAGGATAAAGACCCTAAGGTTAACTCCTCCTCCTGCTACAAGCTTGAAATCTATATCTGCTGAACCCCCAGGATCTACAGCAGGATCTAGATGTCCTCCTACAACCTAAAATATAGGCTTTAATTTAACCGTTTTTTAAAGTAATTTTTCTGTACCCTGTTTTGGATTTGCAAACTGCGAAAAACAAGTGTTCATAATTTCAGAAAATATTTTTTAAAGAGTAGAAAAAAAAAAATTTTACCTGAATTTTTTGAATATTTTGTTGGCGGAGACCGATCTTCTTAGTGGTATATTCGTAGAGAGCCAGTACATCTCCCTTACTCGTACACACAACAGTAGCACCGTCACTCACACAAACCTACACACAACAATATTTATCACACAAACCTACACACAACAATATTGATCAGAAATACCTACACGCAAACAATATTAATCACACATACCTACACACAACAATATTAATCACACATACCTACACACAACAATATTAATCACACATACCTACACACAACAATATTAATCACACATACTTACACACAACATTATCAATCACACATACCTACACACAACAATATTAATCACACATATCTACACACAACAATATTAATCCCTGCACATACCTACACACAACAATGTTACACATACCTACACACAACAATATTAATTACACATATCTACACACAACAATATTAATCACACATACCTCCACAAAACAATATTAATCACTCATACCTACATACAACAATATTAATCACACATACCTACACACAACAATATTAACTACACATATCTACACACAACAATATTAATCACACATACCTACACACAACAATATTAATCCGACATACTTACACACACCAATATTAATCACACATATCTACACACAACAATATTATTCATACATATCTACACACGACAATATTAATCCGACATACCTACACACAACAATATCAATCACACATACCTACACACAACAATATTAATCCGACATACCTACACACAACAATATTAATCACACATACCTACACACAACAATATTAATCCCTGCACATACCTACACACAACAATGTTAATCACACATATGGCATACCTACACACAACAATATTAATAACACATACTTACACACAACAATATAAATTACACATACCTACACACAACAATATTAATCACACATACATACACACAACAATTTTAATCACACATACCTACACACAACAATATTAATCCGACATACATACACACAACAATATTAATCACACATATCTACACACAACAATATTAATCACACATAACTACACATAACAATATTAATCCGACATACCTACACACAACAATATTAATTACACATACCTACACACAACAATATTAATCACACATACCTAGACACAACAATATTAATCACACATACCTACACACAACAATATTAATCACACATACCTACACACAACAATATTAATCACACATACTTACACACAACATTATCAATCACACATACCTACACACAACAATATTAATCACACATATCTACACACAACAATATTAATCCCTGCACATACCTACACACAACAATGTTAATCACACATATGTACACACAACAATATTAATCACACATACCTACACACAACAATATTAATCACACATACCTACACACAACAATATTAATCACACATATCTACACACAACAATATTAATTACACATACCTACACACAACAATATAGATCTCACACCTTGACACAACAAAATTAAAATCACACATTAAACATTATATTTCACCTGATCAATTTTTGTGTCATTTCCAGCGAACGAGGTCACCATTTTTGGAAGAATAATAGTTTTATCTCCCTAAAATAATTTAAGAGTTAAGCAAAACCGTTTTTCAAATCAAAATGATTAAAATTTATAGGTGAAAAACAGCATAACTCGTTGACTTAACAAACAATTAAAAATTTCAAATGTTACCAGTTTATTTTCGGTTAAAAATTACCTTAATATGCCCGAGCTGACCCGCATTTAACCCCCAGGTATAGACAGCATCCTCGGTCCAGAATACAGAATGGTAACGAGCAGCGGCCACGCCCACTCCAACAGGAAGCTTGATACCTCCCCGCCCACCTATAGGGGCAGGAGCAAGGAGGCGGGGAGGAGGGGGTTGATGCCCGAGCTGATGAAAAGTATTCTCCCCGCAGGTGAAAACGATCCCGGCCTCGGTCAAGAATAAAGAATGGTCAACTCCTAGTGCTAGGTCAATACAGGAACCTACAGTTAACAAGACAACATCATTCAAGATCATAAAATATCAATAATAAATATAAATTCATATTTACAAAGAGATTTTCCATATGCTTTTCTCCAAAAGTCTTCTTTCTCAGAGTAACAACTTAAAAAATAGTGCGGCGAAGCGCAAAACTTAAAATTATATGGAAAGGTAACAGTTGTGGAAAAGAATTAGCAGCAAAATCAAAGTTTCTGTTTTAAACATAATGTTTGAAAATTAAAAACGATCAAATTAGTATAACAATGGAGGGGGGGGGGGGGTTGTAGAGGTTTATAAAATTAACAACCAGAATTTGTTAACAATTATATACCTATTTGAATAGAAGCAGGAGTAAGAAGCATTGTTTCCGATCCGATTCCCAATCTAAAAAACATGCAAAGTTTGAGCAAGCAAATCTAATCTAATGGTATACTCCACAGATTTAAATCCAATTTTGTGGTATGTACAAAAAATTTGTACAGCTTGAATGTTAAAAAACAACAGGGGTCCATATATTTCCATCCAAATTTTAATTAATTGATGTTAGGAGCAGAAATTAACCATGTTGTTGTTTTAAACATCTTTAAGCATGATGTCAAGTTGTAGAAAAATACCATGCTGCATAATGTATATTGTGGGCTAATTTATCTCTTATATTTAATTCTGATATTTACAACTTTTAACACCCCAAACACGTTACACATTACTAAAGTGTATCACTCGCGCCCCTTTATGTACTTTCAACCCAGATCCCATTTGGGATCAGAAATGGAATGAAATATATACCCCTAAAAACAGGAGTGGATGAAATTTCCATTTGACGACATTTTAGAAAATTCTAGAAAAAAAACACAAACCTTCCTCCTCTGCCGTGTCCACAAGTAAACACTGATCCTAAAAAAATAATATTCTTCATAAATATTTAAATATAAAAATAAAGAAAGAGTTATATGAAAAAACTTTCAAGTAGAACTTAATCAACTAGAATTACCAAAAAAACGTATAATTAAATTGGTGCAATGAGGAAAACGTATTCCTCAAACGTCTGATTTATATAACAGACATCAAGAAGTTATAATCGTCATTTAAGTAAAGTAAGTTGTGTATAGAAAATGAACGGATTGAAAAAAAGATCAATCGAATTAAAAAGATTAAACAATATTGAGAAAGTATATTTATGTACATTGTACACTGTACAGGGGCGGCTGATGATATTTTCAGGGGGGGGGNTGATATTTTTATTCCTCCCCCCAACCGGAATTTTTTACAGTGAATGTGTTTATTTTTATGTCCAAACCATAAGTAGCTAGGGTGTAAAAAGTGGAACATGTCCCCCCAATTTTCTAGGGAGGGGGACGTCCTCTCCCCCCCCCATAAGCCTCCTCTGTGTTTGTAATATATTGTATAACCTGAACTTGTGAGGAACCCACTATGGAACTTCTGGAGAGAAACCTTCTTAATCGAGGAACCTTGCTTCCTAACAAATAACAAATATATTCAACTATTTCCAGGGGAATATATTTTTCTAAAAAAATAACCAAATACTCTCAAACTGTTCAATACTTAAACCTGATTTTACATTCATAAAATTAAAATATCTCATTCCATTCATAATAGGATTTTCTCTGGTATTTCTGTTGCAGATTTGATGTAAAAAGAGATCTTCGGATCTAAGTATTAAAATATCAACCAAAACATACAAACAAAAGAATTTTTTTTTAAAACTCTAATGTTCAGTGGAAATCATTAAAAGAGATCTAAATTACGAATTCATTTTTAAAAAGAATTAATTCCTAATTTTCTCTCAACAAAGAAATATTATCTGTACCTGAGCTGTTCTATGATATCAGGATGTGTCCTGGTGGAATAATCGCCGGTTCCTAGATTATAGTTAGAGTTTGAACCCCACACATACGCCTAGAACAAACAAAAAATAATTCAGTCATTGGACAAAAACCAAAAAAAATTTAGACAATATGTTGTGGGATTCAATTATAAAAAAGAATGAAACAAATCTAAAAACATGAAATCACAGGACAATTTCCAGAGGCGACTAATGTCTCCCATCTTTGCCTATACTTGCAACCCCCCTTCCCCCTTCTAAATGTCTAAATAAGTAAAATCAGATTAATTCTAAAGCCGACCTCTAAAGGAGACTGTATTGAGTAGCTGACACGAGGAGGACGATCCATGAGAGCATGATCTAGAGCTGTCAGTCCATTGTTATCCGTCAGGGCGAGATTAGCTCCTACAACAAAGGTTTTATTTTATGATGGGCGCAACTAAAGGGGGGAGGCAGCAGGCCCACTTCCCTAGCCCCCCCCCCCCCCCCCCCCC
>NW_019396387.1:202877-234992 GCF_000591075.1 Eurytemora carolleeae
TAGCTACCCCCCCCCCTTAAAAAAAAACTTAATACCCTAGTATAGCGTCTGTAAGGTTGGGGCATGAACACAGCATGAATCCCACTCCGCCAAGATTTTGTAAGTACATAAACCGAATTTACAACAATAATATATTAATCAAGATCCAACAGCCGAGAAGAGGCGCGATTTTTGGCGTATTCTTTTTGATAAAATAACCAGTTGACCTTGTTTGATGAGGTAGATGACCGTCTGTATTTGACCGAAGAATATTGCTCTGTGTAGAGCAGAGTATCCGGATTCTCCGTCTTTAGTGTTAATCGTACCGTCCTGGAAAAAGAACAACAATGGGGTCAAGACTCTCTTAAAGTCACTTTCTAGCTATAATTTCAAAAGTAATTTCATGAAATTGTAATAAAAGGAGATTCTCTGTTAAATGCAATATCATTCTTCACTAGCTGAAGGGCGCGATGCCCGTAAAAAATATTTTTTTTTTAAATACGATTTTAGCCTGTAGCCTAAGAAACTCCCAGGCTACCCATGAGTGTCCACAAAAAATTTCAACCCATTCGGTCCAGCCGTTTGGCCCGCTATAGGTAACATGTATACATGAATGTCTTGTTTTATTATAAAGATTAATGTGTTACCTTGAACCTAAGAAGCCATTCAAGAATTTTAATTTTCCCCAGACTTGCTGCAATATGTAACAACGATCTTCCATTCTCGTCACGGATTCTGAACATTATCAAATATATTTGAAAAATAAGATTCGTCGACTGCAATCTTTCCCTCTGAAAGCATAAGTTGAAATTTATTTGATCGTGCGAAGTCCTTTAAAACAAATAGATATTTTAGAATCGAAAGCGATCGCTTTCAGAAAGGATGGGGGTGGTGGGAGGGGGGGTGAATCATGAGTCTAAGATGAATTATAGATATCGGTTTAATACCTTGCTGGTGCATAACAATGCCTTGAGATCCAGGCAATGATTTCAATCTCTGGACAGCTGTGCGTAGCCGCGCAGACAAGTTCACCTGCGTGAGCAGCTGATCTGCATTTAGCTGTGCAGTCTGCCAGCAGCTCCAGCTGCTGATGAAGTGGTTTAGTTTTATCACCTGTCGACTGCTTCGGCATTTTTAGGCTAAGTTTTTACTTCTATGCTGATTAATGTGTCTCTTTCACTTGGCACAATGCCCTGGCTGACCCCCTGCCCCCCGACCTACGGGAAATTAGGTTTAACACTCCATAATTATTGAGCCGATGTTGGTTACAAGAAAGATGAAGAGGAAGAGGAGAAGATATAAGAGCAAACTATTATTTCACAAACTATTCTTCGAATAGCAGTCATTTTCCTTTTTTTCTGAAAAAAAAAGTTTTTAAAGATTGAAAGGCTTTCAAAATTAAAGGATAATTAATAAGCCCCCCTGCTAATTTTNCCCCCTCCTATCAATTTTGTACATGACCATTTATTTTTCAGCAAATTTATTATTATTTATTGTTTTTTTATTTAGGGTTAGGTTAGGTTAAGACAAGTTCTGGGCCGAGCGTTGCGGCTAGGACAGGCTTAGGGGCCGAGACTGCGGTTAGGAGAGGCTAGGGGGCCGAGCGCTGCGGCTAGGACAGGCTAGGGGGCCGAGCGCCGCGGCTAGGACAGGCTTAGGGGCCGGTGTCACGCGTAGAGAAAGCTTTAAAAAGACAAACCATCCAACTAAAATCAATAAATTATTTTGATGAATATTCTAAAAAAATAATTGTTAGAAATTATAAAACTTTCGTTTATTTCCCTATTTTAGACAACTGCTATACTGCACAACCCATACAGTCAGTTTAGCAATTAAAAGTAGAAAGTTATTAAAAATCCTCTTTTTATCTCCAATAAAATTTACAAATTCACCTATATGAAGAATATCAAGTTCTGTATGATTTTAGTCTAGTGTCAAATCTGGGAAACTGACGAGTGCACACTGTACAGTAGAGATTAGATTAGGGGTCCGCAATTTGCAAGTTTTCGCAGAATTCTCTTTAACCCGCTGAGATCGATGATCTGGGGATGCTTTATTTCTGCAGTGACATTTTGTCGACTTAAGAAAATATGGGACTTTTTTACCAAAGTTTTTATCTTCCTTCCCTGCGCTTTTATCCTTCTAAATTGAAACCTTGGTAACTCCTCTACTCCTTCCCTGCTTTTATCCTTCTTAATAAAAACCTTGGTAACTCCTCTACTTCTGATCCCTGCCTCAACCCTCCTTAAGCCTTGGTAACTCCTCTACTCCTTCCCTGCTTTTATTCTCCTTAAATCTTAGTAACTCCTCTACTCCTTCCCTACTTTTATCCTTCTTAAACTTTCGTAACTCCTCTACTCCTTCCCTACTTTTATCCTTCTTAAACCTCATGGTAACTCCTCTACTCCTTCCCTGCTTTTATCCTCCTTAAACCTTAGTAACTCCTCTACTCCTTCCCTACTTTAATCCTTCTTAAACCAAGGTAACTCCTCTACTCCTTCCCTACTTTTATCCTTCTTAAACCTTCGTAACTCCTCTACTCCTTCCCTACTTTTATCCTTCTAAAATCTCATGGTAACTCCTCCTCTAACTCCTTCCCTACTTTTATCCTTCTTAAACCTCATGGTAACTCCTCTACTCCTTTCCTGCTTTTATCCCTCTTAAATCTCACGGTAACTCCTCTACTCCTTCCCTACTTTTATCCTTCTTAAACCTTGGTACCTGTTCCTCTACTCCTTTCCTAACTTTTATCCTCCTTAAACCTTGGTACCTCCTCCTCTACTCCGTCCAACCTTTTATCCTTCTTAACCCTTGGTATCTCCTCCTCTTCTCCTTCCCTACTTTTATCCTTCTTAAACCTTGGTAACTCTTCCTCTACTTTTCCCTACTTTTATCCTTCTTAAACCTTGGTACCTCCTCCTCTACTCCTTCCCTACTTTTATCCTCCTTAAACCTTGGTACCTCCTCCTCTACTCCTTCCCTACTTTTATCCTCCTTAAACCTTGGTAACTCTTCCTCTACTCCTTCCAACCTTTTATCCTCCATAAACTTTGGTACCTCCTCCTCTACTCCTTCCCTACTTTTATCCTTCTTAAACCTTGGTTCCTCCTCCTCTACTCCTTCCCTGCTTTTATCCTTCTTAAGCCTTGGTAACTCTTCCTCTAATCCTTCCCTGCTTTTATCCTTCTTAAACCTTGGTACCTCCTCCTCTACTCCTTCCCTACTTTTATCCACCTTAAACCTTGGTACCTCCTCCTCTACTCCTTCCAACCTTTTATCCTGCTTAAACCTTGGTACCTCCTCCTGTACTCCTTCCCTACTTTTATCCTCCTTAAACCTTGGTAACTCTTCCTCTACTCCTTCCAACCTTTTATCCTCCTTAAACCTTGGTAACTCTTCCTCTACTCCTTCCAACTTTTATCCACCTTAAACCTTGGTACCTCCTCCTCTACTCCTTCCAACCTCCTCCTTAAACCTTGGTAACTCTTCCTCTACTCCTTCCAACCTTTTATCCTCCTTAAACCTTGGTAACTCTTCCTCTACTCCTTCCAACCTTTTACCCTCCTTAAACCTTGCTAACTCTTACTCCTTAAGCATTGGTAACTCCTCTACTCCTTCCAACCTTCTATCCTACTTAAACCTTGGTAACTTCTCTACTCCTTCCCTGCTTTTATCCTTCTTAATTGAAGTTTTGCTAACTTCTCTACTTCTTCACTGATTTTATCCTCCTTAAACCTAGGTAACTCCTTTACTCCTTCCTGCCTCAATCCTCCTTAGACCAAGGTAACTCCTCTACTCCTTCCGACCTTTTATCCTCATTAAACCTTGGTAACTCCTCTACTCAACTTCCCAGATATACAAATGATACTCCAATGCTCTTATTTTAATTCATTAATTCAATGATGACTTTTAAACACTTTTATTTACAGTCGTAATTCAAAAAACATAAAATGAAATAAATTTATTGACGATGAAAAAAATAATCTTGTTAATAACTGGTATTATTAACCTATGCCCCTCCCGCCCCCCTCCCCCCCTGCTTCCCAAATAAAATGTAGTTTGTGTATTAATCTTTGCGCTTCCACCTTTTACTTAATTCCATTGTAATGCATAAAGCTAAAAATGCATATTTTTGCAATAAATTACTTCACTGAGATTTTCACGGACCAGGAACCACAGGAATTGAGTATTTACCACAAGCTCTGATTTTCTAATCCCTATATCTTTGCAACCCAATATCGTAAACTTTATAGATATTTCAAACTATAAATTCTGTTATTTTAATTAATCTAAGTTTGAAATATCAGTTAGATGTACACTATCCATTTGCAAAATTTTTGTTTGTATGGCAAAAACTCAGTTTCTTTAATAAATAGCAAGACTATAGTAGAACTAAGACTAAGTTGAACTACTTCTTCGCAGCTTGACGCGAACAAGAAAGTGGTTCAATTAACTAAATCTTGTTATTAATTAAAAGGGAGTGACCGGCAATGTAAGGTAGTTGAACTGAGTGCAGTGTTGTGAAAAACTTCTTTCGGATTCATTTGAAACATATTAAACTTTTAAAAGATCTGTAAATCACGAGTTTGAGCGCAAATTCGACGTTCAAAACTCCTACTTTGGGGGTGGATACGTTTTCAGAATTAGTTTTTTTTTTAATTATTAAATAACGACAACGAAAAATAAAGTAAAAATTATACGGTAATCTAATTAGACGGTTAGGAACATATTTCTCAAAAGAAATTTGTCAATAAATCAATGCTAAAATCGATTATTTCGTTTTCATTATTATATTGAATTTCTTATCTTCTTTGAATTTATTCGCAGATTTCTTCAAATTCTTCAAATGTCGTTTTTTCAATAATAATTCTAGAAAATCTTCGAAAATCTTTGTGAATAATGAGAAACCAGAATAATGAGAAAATAGAAACTAATAGTTGAACAAGATTACTTATTTTCGATGATAAGATTAATTTTTATTTTCTCAACATGTTCTCAGCATGACGTCTGTAGTTTATTGTAGATCTTTTTTTACATTTTATGTCGTCGTAAATTAATAATTTCAAAAAACTACTTCTGAAAACGTATCCACCCCCAAAGTAAGAGTTTTGAACGTCGAATTTGCACTCAAACTCAGGATTTACAGATCTTTAAAAAGTGTAATATGTCTCAAATGAATCCGAAAGAAGTTTTCCACAACACTGCATACTGCATAGTCGGTCACTCCCTTTAAGTCTGCAATACAGACAATATGCATTAAAGGGGCTGTAAGCGCGACTTGATAAGACAAAGTAGTTTAAGGATACATGGTTGTGAATCAGGCATTGCCATCTTTGCACGCGGATAGTCACTTGAAATTACCCTTTCAGTCCCTTTAATGGCTTTTCCAGAAAAAATAAAAGTCCAAAATTCTGATGCGATCTAAGTCCATTGGAGGAAGAGGGACTTGAACTCCTCTGGTTCTGAGTTCATGTTTATCCTTGATATCCTGGTATGAGAAGGAAGGTTTCTATCTTTTATCACCTTCTCTCCAACCTCCATTGCTCCTCTTCTCTCAATCTAGAATATTCGACGGTTTCAATAAAATCAAATGAATTCAAATATTTTCGAAAAAGCAAAACCAAAAAGTCTTTTAACATTGTTTATAAGGAAAAGACAGTTTGTTCTGTTTTTTTATATTTTTTTATATTTTATAATATCCTCTACCTTTCTCTTTGAAAAATATGAAAATATAAAAGTCATTCGTATTTGTAATTTGGAACAATTGACTTCAAAAAAGTGCAGATATGTCACATAAATTACAAATTACAAAATCTTCATTATATACTTTTATGCTTTCATAGTTATTATTAGAATTTATTCATAATATTTATATATATATTGTGTATAGTTTAAATTTGTTTAGATATTTCGAATATATAAGTTTGCAACAGAAAAAAATCTGCAAAGAAATTGATTTTCTAAAACCAATATCTTTGCAACCCACTATCTTTTTTTAATATATGAATTCTTTTAGATCAAATAATCTAAGTTTGAAATATTAAAGGTTTACACAATCAGGTTGTGAAGATAAAGGAATTAGAAAATATGAGTTTGTGGCAAAGGCTCAATTCCATTATGCAAAAATCATGAACTGCACAATGCACAGAGAAGTATTACTTCTTAAATCAAGAAACTTAAAATGAAAATAGTTTGTACACTCCCTTGAACCTAACCTGTGAGCTATGAGTTCCTAACCAAACCCAGACTCCGGACCTCCCTGCCTCAACTACAAATGCATCTCCAGGATCAAGATCATCCTGAACCAAGTTTCCAGTTTTCACAAGAACAGTTGACAGGCTTCCATTCGTCTCAGTACACCTAAACTTATCAAGCTTCAATTTCAGTTTTGAATTAAAAAAAAAAATTCAACAAAGGATTTTCACACCAGAAACTTTTAAGAGTAGATTGGTCAGACTTATAATTTTCAAAGATATTTATTATTAGTTCTTGATGAAGAGATTAATAGTACAAAAGTTGCAAACTCAGTATCTATATACTCTTTAATGAACATTATTACATCATATTTACATGCATATGCACATTGCAGGTTCGAAGTTTTACAAAAAAAATCATCTCTCAGTTAATCTTTTTTATCTAAACAAAATATTCGACCATGTCTTTACAAGGCATACAACCATCCCTCCTATTACTGCTTGCATAAATTGTATCCATTTAATCTGTTCAGGGTAAAATTTTATTATGTTTGTTTGTTTGTATCCAATAAACGTCAAAACGACTGAACCGATTGGGCCCAAATTTTGTGTGGGACCTCGCGCGACCTCAGGGAAGGTTTAGAATTATCGAATTTTCAAAAATTTGTGTTAGAAAGCTTTTTTATTTTTGTAAATTTTGAAAATTACAGAAAAAATATTATGAAATCTGCAAACTGTTTTGTTTTTGTTTTATACTGTACAAAGAAAAGATGCACAGTTAAAGCCACAATAAAAAGTTGAAATAGAAGATGGGTGCGAAGCGCTCTAAAAGCCTATAAGTATGATAAAAGAGAATATAATTAGTAATTACCTAAAAAGCCTTGCTTCTGTTAATAACCTGCTGTGTTTTTTATCCGATGTTTTATCTGCCTCAACTACCTAAATTATAAATTCTGATACAGGGTTAAAAGACGACAGGTGTAATGCATGGAGCGGACTCGACTGCATGTGCGGACTCATCTTAAAGTTTTAACCATTTCAACACAATGTTAGACATAAATAGCAATGTTAAAACATTCTTAGTTGACATATCTAATATCTATATATAATAAATTTGGCTTGTCTGTCTTGTTTGTTTGTATCGTCAAAACGGCTGAACCGATCGGGCCCAAATGTTTTGTGGGATCTCGCGTGACCCCAGGGAAGGTTTATAAATGATGAAAATTAAAAAAAATTGTGTAGAAAAGCTTTTTATTTTTGTCAAAAATTTTAAAATCTTGAAAATCCGCAACTATTTTTTATAAAATGCGCAATTTTGTTTTTGTTTTTCAATGTTACATAAGAACATGTTAACAATTGAGATAGAAGATGGGCGCGAAGCGCCCTAAAAGCCTAGTATTTAATACGCATTTAGTATGTATTTTAAAGGGGGTAAAGGCAAAAAAAGTTATTTCCTCTTTTAATGTCGCCTTCCTTTCAAATAATCAAATCAATTAATATTTACTTGAGACATAGATAATTTTTAATGTATTTTTTTCCAATCAAAATACATTAATAATATCGAAAAAGGGTCATAACATTGCTTTTTAAGCCTAACATTGTGTTGAAATGATTAAAACTTTCGGGAGAGTCCGCCCACGCAGCAACGAGTCCGAAAACTATTTAAAACTGAAGATCTTAAGGTAAAAATGGGTCTTCAGATGTTTAATAGGTGTTTTGAGTGTTTTTTAAAAAGAAAGCAAAAAGTTCTAAATGCTACAGGAAACCATCAATTTAAGAAAAAAAGGCTGATAAAATTTCTCATAATCGTCTCTTAAGTCTCATCCATTTTTGCGAAATTTTGCAAGAATTATGCCTAATTAGCGAAACTTCAATTGAAAGTATTTAAATTATCCAATCAGATTGGACATGGTTGTATAGCGCGTATATCCTTCTCATATTCTCACGCTATATTTATTTCTGAGAACTAATAATGTACTTTACTAATTACGGAATGGTTTCATATAGTGTAATTTCCCGAATTTACGCTTTAATTACGCGAAACTAGACTTTCTTTCGTATGCATAACTAACATGTAATTTCGCGTAATGCTCCCCCGTAGGCATGAAAGAAAGTGAATTACGCGTAAGTACTCGTAATTACGCGTAACGTAATTATGCCTGGAAACCCTACCTCGTGTTTATTTTTGAGCTGAAGATAGTTTTCCCAAACAGATTTCTCTCCTTCCGTTAAACTCTCCTCATCACCATCATCCAAGGTTATGATCTATAAACACGGGAGAACAAATTTTCTTCATGTATTTGAATAATTGTGAAGGTATTTGTAGAGATGGGCATTGTTTTTATCTGTTAAAAAATTATTGAAGTTTATTTGGCTTTAATTGAAGGCTGCACAAATTCCAATTTAAAGTCTTACGTATAAATTCAATACTTTTATCAGTATTCAGTTTTCTTTTTTAGAAATGGAAAATTTTGACTTTAACAGATGATATAAAGCATGGAACAAATCAAAATCAATTGTTCGTTAACGTGCATTGATCCAGACTGCCACGAATAGAAGCATCAATTTTCAAAACCAATTCAATATAATATTTTGGAGTGCCTTCTTTTTTATTTCTTACACTATTTTGTGGCCTTAGATATAAACCGGTTGAAAACAATTTCCAATTTTATTGGCATTCGTTCTTTTTTATTCACAGTCTTCTCAAAGTCTCAGTTTTACAGTTTAAATAAATAGTTCAGGTCACCACGTAACATCTAAAAAGTTTTTCAACTAGTCCGACGTGGTAGAGGGGGGGGGGGTATTTTTGACACCAACCTCCTTAAAATCATAAAACATAATTTTTTCTCAAAAAATTTAAGCATTTTTAAGAATGTGGAATTTGCAAATATATAATATATATGTCTACTATGCAGGGTGTCTAAAATACATAAATAAATATCATAAAAAGAAGATATATTGGAACACCCTGTGTACCTGCTCTCCCATCTTGTTTTTAAGCCTGGTTGCTAGTTTAGCAGCTGCCAACCCTTCTGCTCCTGAGGAGCATCTACCCCGCCAGACAAAAATCAGCTCCCCGGAGTCAAGGACGAAGGTATCTCCGTGGTTCATACTGCTCCAGGATATCGGAACCTCACTGAGCATTGGGATATTTCCACCAGCAACCTAGAAAAATAGAAGATCTAATCCTATCTAATGTTGTAATTTCAAGTGACCCCCGTATTTTAACGATGAGCAAGTCTGATTCACAACAGTACCCATTCAACATTTATTCAATCATTAATGTTTTTCTAAATTAGAAATGTTTGATTCTTACAATATCCTCCATTGTATCCGCAGCAGTAATCCGCAAGAAACTCTAGTAAATAATCCAAAATCGAAAAGAATCAATTTTAAAATTTTAAAAACTAATTTATTTTATAATAAGACAATAAGGGCATCATGGGGAATAGAGCACTCTGTAAATGTTGGATGACTGAAATTTACGTCTGTAGTGACGTAGTCCCTATAGGACAGACAACACGCGGGAAAGGTTAACCTTCTGTAAGCAACAACTTATCTTTAACGGTTAATAACAAAATGGGAGGATAAAATCAGAGATTAGTCTAAATAAATCTAATCAAGGAAGATGCAAAAGAAACCTGCATATTTTAAAGAAGTGTACTGTAGCTTCTGGGAGGAATATAAACATTAAACTAATCCTGCGTCAGTTCACAATTCTCCCATGAACTCATGCAGTTATATAATAAAATGTCCATGGGGACTTAAAAGCTGTTAAAATCTAAGCGGAGATAATTTTTACCGGATTTCAGAAAACCTCTTTATTTCTCTAATAAGCAAAAAGATTATTGAAAACATTATCCAAAATTGGAACCCATCACTCGAGTATTAACTATAGTTTAAACCTTTCAACCTTAAAGGCATGAGAAATAATATAAAACCATAATTGTAACAATAGACTTAGTAAGCTTGACAGAAAATATAAAACCTTTATTTTTTTGCTTTAAAACTACCATTCAGTATAATACACATTAGTAGATCGTAATTCAAACATTCACCACATTCATTTCAAAAACTAAATCCTATTATCTAAACCTGGAATCTCTGTAGCCATCAGAACACATTGAAGATTTAATACTACCTTGTACATTCTTGTTAAATGAGACATATCTTGAGTTTTCTTTAATCCAGTTTCAAATCCTCCATCTCTTTTAATCAATCCGTCAGGAAACAGGGATTTAAAAGTCTAAAAACGTTAAATACTTTTGAAATGCCAATACTCCTATTCTGTCAAAAACATGTCCAAAGATTATTTTAAGAGATTGAATATTGAAGATATAGATGAGGGCTGCTACAGTCATAAGGTTGCAAAGATTTAGAGATTAGAAAATCAGAGTTTGTGACAAAGACTCAATTCTATGTAGAAAGTGGAGGATATTTTTCCAATGTATATTTTTTTTCCATATTTAGAGTTTAAACCTCTACCTCAGATTCATATCCGTCCTTCTCTCTATGCTGAACGGGAACTCCACCAAAAGCATCATCAAGTTCTACAGCTTTTATTGCAACAGTGGCTCTTTCATCAATACTGTATATTAAGATTTATATAAAACTAGGCGTTGCCTGTAAAAAAAATATTTTTTGTTTATTTGAAAAAATGCCGCTTTTTTGCCTATGTTACTTCCCTTGCATCCATGAGTTCCCTCAACAAATGTCAGATTATTCGGTCCAGCCGTTTTGCCAGCTATAGCTAACATATATACAAACAAATACATATGAGTGAAGAGAAATATTATATAGATGTGCTCTAAATGACGTTTGGGTTAGGATTAATGAGTAGATAATAGATATTCTTGAAATCAAGCAAGGTTGTACAGTCAACAAATTAGGAAAAGATAGGGTCCACCAACCCTGCCGTATCATGGAGCCGATCACATTCATTGATGTGTTCTCCAGTAGAAAATCTTGTTAACCTTGATGTTCTATCAACCCAGTAGAAAATCTCGTTTACCTTGATGTTCTACCAATCCAGTAGAAGATCTTGTTTACCAGGATGTTCTACTAATCCAGTAGTAGATCTTATTTACCTGGATGTTCTACTAATCCATTAGAAGATCTTGTTTACCTGGATGTTCTACCAATCCAGTAGAAGATCTTGTTTACCTTGATGTTCTACCAATCCAGTAGAAGATCTTGTTTACCTTGATGTTTTACCAATCCAGTAGTGGATCTTATTTACCTGGATGTTCTACCAATCCAGTAGAAGATCTCCTGACGCTTCTGCCTCCTGTTGAAGAATAGGTAGCAGTCCCCGGAGAAGAGTTGACCCATATCTTGCGGATTTACAGGTATTAACTGGAACTGCTTTATTCTCCAGCTGGCGAGCTGACCGGACCCACTGGAGTTAATAAGAATAAAATTATAAGTTTTTTTCCGATAAGTTATGTTTTCAATATAATTATCTATATATAAATTTGGCTTGTCTGTCTGTTTGTTTGTTTGTTTGTTTGTATCCAATAAACGTCAAAACGGCTGAACCGATCGGGCCCAAATTTTTTGTGGGACATCTAGGGACCCCAGGGAAGGTTTATGAAAAATCAAAATTTCAAATATTTGTCTCCATCAAAATTCAATCGTCATTAAATTTTTAAAAATTTTGAAAATCCGCGAAATTTTTTGTGAAAATCCGCGAATTATTTTTGTTTTGTTTTACGATGTACACAAAGAGAACATGTTCACAATTAATTTAGAAGATGGGCGCGAAGCGCCCTAAAAGCCTAGAAAGAAGGGCGCGAAGCGCCTTGAATTTCTAGTAATATAAAAAGAAAAACCCAGCCAACATAAAAAATAACCAAATAAAAGAATTTTAATCCTAAAAGCTTGACGCAGACAGATCAAATAAAACTAATAATAAAAATAATCTTGTATGGTCGGTTTCTTTAAAGGAAGTAAGAGATAGCCGATAAGAAGGAGTTGTTTGATTAATTGTTTTGATAAATAGGTTTGGTTGTAAATTTTCGCATAATTTAATAAAACTAAAAGTCAAATAATTGAGTTTTTTTCATAAACTCAAATTTTCGAGTTTTTTTTAATCTTTGCAACTTGATGGTGCAAACCTTTGATATTTAAAACTTAAATTGTTTAATTAATCTAACAGAAATTAAAAGATCTGCGACATATCAGGTTGCAAAGATATATATTGGAATTAGAAAATCAGAGTTTTTGCAAAACACTCAATTCCTTATTTTTTTATTATTATTTTGAATTTGATTATAAATATATGATCTCTTATTCTTAAATGAACAAGCAAACTTAAATTCAAATTGTTTTAGGACAGGGGTTTTAATTCCGGAACCGGATATTCAAGAAACTTGCTTACTGTTTCCTGCAATGATAAAACCATTTTAAATTCTAAGGAACCGAATCCTTTTCGCATCCCATATATCTTTCCAATCTTATGTTGTTAACCTTTAACATTCCAAACTATTAATTCTGCTGGATCAAAAAGATTGAGGCTGAAACTTAAAAGGTTAACTATCAGGCTACAAAGATATAGTGTTTATTAATTCAAGTTTTTGTCCAGGTACAGTTTGTTAATTGTGAACTTAACAGAGGGAGAAGGTTAAAGGAATTAGTTTTTGCCACAAACTCTGATTTTCTAAGCCTAATATCTTTACAATCCATGATCTCGTAAACCTTAGATATTTCAAACTATGAATTCTGTTAGATTAGATATTCAAAGTTTGAAATGTTAAAGGGTTAGGCCATTCGGTTGCACAGATATAGGGATTCGAAAATTTGAGTTTAAATTACTGGCATGACTTTGCAACCTCGTACCTCTTCTTTAGTTATAATTTTAAGTACATATGAGAAAAGTAAAGAAATTGAGTCTTTGCCACAAACTCAAATTTTGGAATACTTATATCTTTGCAACCTGATGGTGGAAACTTTTCATATTTTAAAATTAGATTGGATTTAACCGAACTTGTGTAGTTTGAAATTATGTCATTGGGTTGCAACATAAGAAGGGTTATTAAATCAGTGGCAAAACATATTAGAAAATTTAAAACATTTACATAGTTTTTGTTCTTCTCAATATTTCTTTAATAAGAGGAGTTATGACTGAGAACTAAATATTAAAATCTTACGCATGGAATTTTAAGTTAAGTTCTTTAAAAATACTATTCCAAAAATACAGTTCAGTTTGTGGCAAATAGATTACTAAGTACAATAGGTGGCAACAGAGAAATGGACCAATTATACAATACGTCACAAGTGTCAAATATAACATGGAAAACAAAATTGTCTCACATTAGTTGACTTGTTTTCCAAGATTAAATAAAAAAGTGTAAAAACAGAAACTAAAGAACACATAAAATTGCAATTATTTTACTGCAAGATAAGCACTTTATTCTAAAATTACCACTATTATTGATAATTTTGTCGGGCGCAAAACTGAATTGACACTTGTGACGTCAGAATACAACTGTACTGAGAGTGTACAAATTCTATGTTGCCATCTATTGTACTATTTGGTTTGTGGTCTCATAGTCTTACCTCCACTATTGTTAGCAATTATAAATTGAAAAGACAAAAATAAATTGTCTGAACCAGATCCTAATATTATTTTTCTACAAAACTAAGTTTTCCTCTCATTAACTCTTTCTTAAGAGAGTCATCTTTAAAATTTCGGGTGATTAAAAAAATGGGGGCATGCCCAATTCACAACGCTACCCTTTAAACCGGTCTTTATCTTGATCAATATTGTTTTTCTGGCCTGCAGTAAAAGGTGTTTAATTCTAAAAATTTCCTCAATTGTTTCTGTAGCAGAAATTAGGAAGTTATTGTTAAAGAGAAATCACATTTTAAGCCTCAAAACATAGATATTTCATCCATTCTTGACCATGCAAAGTTTTTAAATTGTGAATCGAACATATCCTGCAATAGAACTGAAGGGTCACTTAATACGGCTCTATATTAACGGTTCTAAAATCCAAAACTTTATGTATGAATTATAAATACAAATGATAAATTTATGGTAAAATTCTTAAAAATTATTCTTTATGCCTGATCACGTTCTTAAATGCAGGATCCATATTTGCTCAAAAACTGTCAAAGGAATTGAGTCTTAGTCACAATCTCTGATTTTCTAGTCCCTATATCTTTGCAACCCAAAGTCTTAAACCTTAGATATTTCAAACTATGAATGTTTTTAGACAAAACATTCTAAGTTTGAAATATCAAAGGTTTACGTAATCAGGTTGCTAAGATATTGGCATTTGAAAATTTGAGTTTGTGGCAAAGACTCAATTCCTTTAAACAATGCTCCGGTGAGTCCGGGTGTAGGAGATGTAGAAAAGAAGAGGTTTTAGTTTGTATTTTTATTCTCTAGGTTGTATTCATGGATAGAGAAGGTTAAAGGTTGGAACTAGTGGTGGAGAACTGAACTCTATAACTATAGCACTGAACCCTGAGAAGAGAACCCGGTGACTAAACTAAATATTTCTGCAGAATAAACTCAGAGAACTAGACAGATATAAAACCTATAGTTCAGTTTGGGTACAAGCTGAGAAAATAAAGAATATGGTTCAAAGGGAGACTTCATTACTCATTCAGAATCTCACAAATTGGGAAAATAAAAAGAAACACATACATAGCCTGGCATCATTACGAATACACGGTATGCATGCAATTGCACATCCGTACAATTTACATGGCATTATATGCATAAGTAATGCACGGTACTAAAATTTAGATTTTGTAATTGAAATATGAGATATTGATGAAACGTTAATTTATCCCCCCCCCCCAAAGCTGTTTAATCTGTCACAAAAAAACGCCATTAATTTCATGAATCTCAATCAGAAAATTAAGGCCTCGTTTGTTAATTTGATTTTCTACATTAGAATTTTTAACCATTTTAGACGCAACCAGCTTCATTCGAGGGTGGGGCGCAGTACCCCCCCCCCTCATTAAAAAAATATCTTTAGTTTAATTCCTGAATACTTGTTTCTCTGTGAATGTTCTGATAAGACTGTATCGATCAATGTTTATAAACATAATAAAACAATTAATCTAATCCATATACGTACACCTTCAAGGTATCATGTGATTGTAAATATAATTATTCATAAATATAATTTATGACATCAATTAACTATACAAATTAAACAACCTACTTTTATTACGTTAGAATAGTATCAAAAATAAATTTATTTACGTGATTTGTTACAACTTTAGATAACAAGAATATATTGCATTGACGAAACATTATAAAAAGTCTAAAATACAGGGTTACACAAATGATAAAAACTTCAGAGACGACTCTACGGAATTTATTTGGTCTTTGTTTTTATTTATTTAACCTTTCTTATGTAAGCATGTTTTTTTTTGGTCAAATGATCAAATGACAATAAAAATTTATTAAAGGCAGAAAGCCAAATAAAACATTCTGGTCATTATTTTAAAGAGTTTCAGGTTGTTTAAAAAGTGCTTTTGTATAAACGAGGGGGGGGGGAAGGTCGCCGATAAAACATTTTGCTCTAAAATGACGTTTTAGAACCCTCAAAATTAGGCCTAATATTTTAGAATGTGTTCAGTCCCATTTCACCCGGCCATCTAAACGACGTTTTATGAGTGCTCAAAAGTGTTTCGAATTAATTGGCAAAGTGAATTATTTAATTATTTGATAAATTGGGCGATCGTCGTTGAAACTTTTAGCCCTAAAATGTCGTTTAAACCTTTTCCTATAAGGTTTTCAAAAAAAATCAAACATCCCTTTCTGTTATCTATTTCAAAAAAATCCTCAATTGTATTATTGAAATTTATTTCAATTCTGTTGTATAAACCGAATTAAAATATTTTTTTTTTGAAAATCTTTGGAAAAGAGACCGAACACATTTTAGAAATATTAGGCCTACTTTTAAAGGGTAATACGGCGTTTTAAGAAATTTTTTTCATCAACTAGCACCACAATTATGAGGTATGTGCCTACTATAGGAGCCCTTTTTAACACAAAACAACGATGTTTATTAGGCAAAAAAGCCCTGTATATCCCTCTTTTATCATAGTTCTGTATTTCAAGTCCTGAGTAGTCCACACTATCTGTGCAGACAATAATTAGTCCTCAATCCTCTATTGTTGACTTTAAAAGTCACTATAATAAAACAAAGATATCTGAAATGGATATTTCTAACATTTATTTAAAAAACGAAAGTTTTGAAATATTTGCACAAGACGGAGTTAAAATTGGTTGATATAGAAATTAACAAAGGAATTAATGATGAATATTTGTGGGTACTTCATGGGAGTATTGTAGAGCTTCATGTTGGTGGAGCAGATCAACAGGAACTGGAACAACAGGGCTTATCCACTCCTTGAGGCCGGGATCGCTGCTTTATCATGCTGGCGTTTGAGCGATTATGTTGTCTCTGGAATGCATGATGAACTGGGAACCCTTGGGTAAGCACCGCCTGCTGCTAGCTGAGTATCTGCATCATCATCATGAAGGAGTCAAGAGGCTCCCTGGTTTTACAGTAGTATATGGTTGTTTTTATTACATTGTCAATACACACTATAAAGGCTAACCTTTTTAACAAGTTTTTTTGAGCTTTTAAGGAAGTAATGCTTAACTAACAGAGTCAAGTAATCATTTATTACTTTGACTTTGCAATATGAAAATAATATGATCTTATTTCTTATTCATTTGAAAAAAAAAGCTTTTCAAGGGTCGAGGGAGTGCACTATGGAAACGCCTCACCACGGAAATGCCTCAAAAAATAGACTCATAAAACATAGCACACTGGTCAAGGGGGGGGGGGCCAAAAAGCTGAAAGTGTACAGGAGATTACCATTTCATTTCCATGGGACTCTATGAATATAATTAATAAATCATACTGTTTTAATTAGACTTAAACAACTATTAAATGACTATGAGTAAATTTTGATGTTGTGTTATATTTAATTAACAGAGTGTACTGAGTGTACTTAGAGAGAGTACACAAAAACTCCTTCACACTTTTAATGAGAAACGCACAAATAGATCATAATTTGGTTTGGAAATCAATTCTTACTCAGGCTATATAAATTAATAACTAGATTTTAGATCCTTCTTTATATTTCTTTTATATGGGACTAGGGGGGGGGGTGCACCTGCACCCTTGCACCCCCTCTGGTTACGGGCCTGCGGGAACCTGGCAGATGTAGCATGAGGTTCGGACACAGGCTGATTGACTAGGAGTTCGCTTGGTGGTCATTCTGCGAGTCAGGATCGGCTCCGGAGGTCAGTTTGGGGGGCTCATGGATGCTCAGCACCGGCCCTCCCTTGCATAACATATCAATAAAATATCAATATTAAATCAAAATTAATGGCACCCAAGAATTCCAGGGGGTTCGAGGTTTATTGCCCCCCCCCCCCCAAAATACATTTCTGTCTGTCTCTGAAAATTCATTTCTATCTTTGACATCTCCTGTCTCTGTGTACGTCTATATACGGCATCTCCTATAATTCTGAAATGTCTTTCTTGTCTTTGAATAATAAAATTTTATTACTCTATAAAACATCCCTTCAATGAAAGGTCCTATTTAGAAATTTCCAATTTACAGATATTAATTAATCATGATTAATGATTTTTAATATATGTATTTAATGCACTATATATTTCCATGAAAAGAAAAACTGTATAGAAAAAGACGAAAAAGACTGTAAAAAAGACTTTCTCTGTATTTAGTAGTATTCAATTCGTAATATTTAATATTTGATTAATTATAATAATGTTTTCCTAACATCGTTAAAATTTAAATTTACTCAAACATTGCGGACCCCTAGTTAATTAATTTCTAAAATTTTAACCAAACCCAATAGAGGAAAATTATAACCAAAAGAAAATTGCGCGGAAGCTGTGCGCTGGTTGAAATCAGAAAACTGCAACAATAATCTTTACAATTTACCGAAAGGGTTTCTAGGAATTTATCCAATCTTTTTTTGTCAAAAAGTATAGTTTCATAAATTTTTAGTCATTTATTTCGTCGTAGAATATTTGTTAAATCACGATGTTAATGTTTTTTCCATTCTGCGTGAGCTTGCGTAGGTTGAGTATAGTGTAGTTGCACCATCCCTGCAGGCGGCAAGCTAGCCAGCAGAGAGGATAATGGCCGAGAATGTAACTAATTCCCTGAAACCTCATCTTTGCGGGTCTGATGAGGACTGGACACACAACCCATTATCTACTTCACAAACTCATTTCTTCCACATTTTTAAGTTATACTATTTTTTAATTGTCGCCCAAAATTGGAACTTATCGTTATTTTTTACCTTGTTTACGTCTGAATCTTTATTTGTCATGTATTTTTGTTCAAAAAGCCGTCTGATCTGTTAAATATGTGTGAAAGTATCCAATTACAGAGAACTAGGATTCTTCATGGTGAAACACTTTTGAAATGACAGGTTTTCGTCTTTTTATAATTTATTTATTGCTGATTCTAACTTGACAGAAAACTTATTTTGTCAATTTATAATTTTGTAAAACATCGTGATTTTTTATAGTTCACACGACGGCAATGTCGTCTTTTTATTTTAAATTTAAGGTTTAAATTTTCAGTTGATTTTACTGGTTTAATTTGACTTGAAAAGTGACAGTATATTTATTACATTGCTGTTTGTTTAGCTTCTTGTAATCTATTTCTTAAAATCCGGTTCCTTCTCCCGGCGACTTAACCTTTCATGATTTGCAATGGTGGGTTGTATTGTGGGTCTGTCCTAGTATACGATTTTTGGACCCCCAAGGAAATTACCTGTATTGTCATCCAAATTTTCGAAAATTTTCGAAATTTTAATCTCATATTAATTGTCAGGACTGATAATTTCAGATTATCGTCGAACGTCGACCGCAAAGGGTTGGGTATTGTGACTCCAAGTGTAGGTTCGGTGTTCTCCGGGTCTAGGTCCGACCTCTGGGAGCTAGAGGAGAAGGAGAGGGATGTTTATGTAGTAAGTAACGGTAAGGCATAAGTAGTGCAATTTAATGTATCAAGGTAGGATGGATTGTTAACGGCTAATTTTGGTTTAAAAATTCTGAATAAAACCGACTTTCACTTTTTTGATCAAAAGATTTCCCCAAATTTTATGATAATTTTTTTTTGGTTTCATTTGTTGAATCGTGGCAATTAAATATATAGATGGATAAGAGCGAATTTTCGGTATTATTTATTAAAAAAAACCCAGCAAACTTAATCTAAAATTAATTAAATTAATCTAACTAAATTTAATATGAATATTAATGATTAATCTTACTGCAACCTTTCCTTCAAAAGCTTATGTTATAAATGATAAAACTGTAATCAAGATTTAAAAAATGATCTTAATTCAAAATATAATTTATGAACAAAGCTTGAGGGGTTTAAATCCGATCTTTAAATATGAATATTTATGATTTAACTATCTTCAATATGATCTTTAAATATAAAAAGGTATGATTAAATTAAATTATAGGTTTAACTATGCATTGATTATAATTTAGTACTAACTTTAAGTGGCGTAAATCAGATTTTTAATTATAAAAATAAATTAGTATTTAAAACAAGGTGGTAGCCTATATTTAAAGGGACTGTAAGTGTAATTTCAAGTGACCCTACATTTAAAGATGAAAAGGCCCGATTCACAACGGTATCCTGAAGATCTTTGTCTGATTAAGTATCAATCAGGGGGGATGACCCGTGTGCTCAGTTAGCTGTACTGTATACTTTCGATCAACTGTTTACTAATATTGATATACTATAGGTTAGGCCAGAATCAACTTATAATAAACAAATATGCAGTACGCTCTCGGTGTAGTTAATGGCCTATAAAAATAGTAAAGGATAAGCGTACATCATCACTGTATACACTAGAACCCCGTTGATATCAATGGGTATAATTCTGATTAATTTTAAGTTTGGTTTTTCTACTTTCCCTAACATTGATCAGAAAAAGGTTTCAAGGGTCTTTTGTCATCTTTTCACAGTGGGTCACGTGATAATTCTCTTACAGTCCCTTTAAAAATATGCCTTATAGTTCTTAATTTGATTTCATTATAGCTGTTGTGCGCGAATTAAATACATTATGACTAGGAGAGAGCAGAGGATGGATAGTGAGTCCCAGACTAAGGTTGACCCAAGGAAACAGGCCTTGTTGGAGGCCAGGTTCTTCGGGACAGCTGGACGCGAGGATATCGAGGTAATGCTAGTTAATAAAAGGGCGTGATATATACTTTTATTAAAAATCATTCAATCCCCAGAAGCACGGAGCGGCAACATTTTTTTACGGGATTCACGCTGAATTTGGGAAAATGGTTTTTCAGTTGAAATAGATGATTTTTTGAGTGAAAAGTATCAAAAAGAATGAAAACTTCTTTTCTTCATTTTTTTCCCAATTCATAAAAAATCATTTCAGCCTCCCCCCCATTAAATCAGTTAAAATTAATTTTCAGTTTCTAATGAATTAAATTCAATAATATTTTGACTGCGTATTTTTAGTTTGATCATGATATAACTGATATATCACCGAACTCTCAACCATTCATTCCGATTCCTCCGACCCTGCCAGCTCATCTTCAGGGACCTCCTGGACTTCAAGGAGTTCCAGGGCTACAGGGAGTTCAAGGTTTCCAAGGAGTTCAAGGAGTTCAAGCTCCCTCTTCTCCGCAACATGTTCCTCGTCCCACACTTCCTGGAATAGGTAGACAAAAACATATAATTCAAGATGGCGGGGTGGCCCATATTCTTTTTTATCTTAGTGTTTTCTTCTTTAAAGGGAGTGTTCGCGAAAAATGAAAGGGGGTATAGGCTTAATGCGATAAAAAAGCGCTTTTGATCGCTACTAATCTTACTTCTATCTGTTGCGTCTATAAGGAGAAAATTGTTAAAGACGTCTCATACCGAATAACATGGCGTCCATACAAATTGAGAAAATTGCAACATACGACTTAGACCGTAAAAAAATCAATTTAATTTCAAACAAATCATTCAGATATTACAACCTATAGTCATCGATTATCTTTCGCCACATTTACATATAGTTGATTTTTCATAATATGTTTTAATTTTTATGATCTGAGAGTTACTTATAAAAACATTTATTCCTGTTTCGAGGATTTTTGGTAATGAAGACGACATTTTCATATTTTCCAGGAATGTTCGAAAACAAGTTGTAAGCTAATATTATTTTAAAAAACAAAATCAAAACTAGTATGAAATATCAAATATTATACAAATGTGGCGAAAGATAATGGATGACTATAGGTTGTAATATCTGAATGATTTGTTTGATATTAATTTGATTTTTTTACGGTTTAAGTCGTATGATCCAACTTCCACAATTTGTATGGGCGCTACGCTCTTCGGTATGAGACGTCTTTATCAATTTTCTCCTTATAGACGCAACAGATAGAAGTAAGATTAGTAGCGATCAAAAGCGCTTTTTTTATCGCATTAAGCCTATACACCCTTTCATTTTTCGCGAACACTCCCTTTAATACACAAAGAATTTCCTTTTCCCCCAATTTTTCGTATTTCAGATTTGGGGACTTTTAGCATATGTTTTTTCACCTTAAGATTTTTTTTAAATCGTGAAACCGTTTTAGTTTTGTTTAATTTTTTTTACATATGTTTTGTGAATTTCTAAATGACAGTATAAGATATTTCCCAATTTTCTTTTTCTTTTAACAGAATTACTAAAATTTGATTTTTAAAAATGACAAAATTTACAATGTTGTGTCTGTCTTGGTATTTAATTAAATAATGTCTTCATTTTTTTTTTAGTATTTTATTTTAATATATTTTATCATTGGTTTAATTTACACTCGCATTGCACTCCAAATTCCCCACAAACTTCTTTCTACTATGGTGCAAGGCTTTTTAAGTGTGAATTCTAATTTTATGGGAAATTTATTAAACTTTTGGAAAATTGAAAAATATCTTAGTTTTGTTCAGAATGTTTTTTAAAATAATTAAACATCTGACTAAGTTCTTATATTTAATTTACGAAGGTCGAGGGACCCAGAGTTTACCCCCCACTGCTGCACGCCCAATGCCCCCCTCCCCTATCATGAAGGATCCTAAGCGTATGAGGAAGGAGTCCGGAGCCAGGTTCGACCTGACCGAGGTCAACAAGGTCGGGTTGCAGAAGTTCCTTCCTGACGGAGATCATTCCAATCCTTTGATTAACATGTCCTCTACCTTCAGCCAAGATTCTAATCAAAGTACAGGTAACTGGAACCTCTGTACAGGGATTTATATTTTTTCTTAGATTGATTTTTTGATACTTTTATTTAATTGAATCCTTAACTTTTGCAATTAACATCACTTGTCTATCTTTTTATATCCAATAAACGGCTGAACCGGTCGGGTCCAAATTTTGTGTGTTAGCTCACATGACCCTGGAGAAGGTTTATTGACGATAAATTTTAAAAACTTGGCAAATTTTTTGAAAATGCGTCAATTTAAACAGAAAAATCCGCGAAATATGATTAACGAACAAAAATGACAACTTGAAAAGCAACGTTTATCAGCTATAATTGTTACTAGAAAATGGACGCGAAGCATCATGGAAGTTCATTACTTATGCAGTGCATAGGATCCGTTGGATCCGCAAAAATATGCGGATCCACGGATCCCGATATAAGGAGCAAAATATCAGCAAAAAACTGAAAAGAAAAAAATTTACTCTGGAACCCCAAATCTGAACTTTTGAAAAAAGAGATTAAAAAAATTTCCTGATTTCTGAACGGTTCATCAAGTTTTAGCAAAAAAACGAAAAAATAAGACAAAATTCAGTAAATATTATGGAAATAACCTGAATCCGGATCCATTTTTTCCAGTGCGGATCCAGGACCTGGATCCGCAACAAAATTAAATGGATTCTAAGCACTGCTTATACTTTTCATAAAAAATAATTATGAAAAGTTAACACTAATGTTTTTTAATCTTCTGCGTAAATTTTAAAGAAGTGTTCCAATGAATTATTTTAACATCATTTACTTGAATTTAATTGAAAATATTTACACAGCAAAATTTGGTCTCGTGTGTCTTTGATAATGATAAAGAAGGATTCGGAAGAAAATCCGAATTCCTAGTCGGGAGAACGACTATTGTGTGTTATTAATGTGGGCAAATAAGAATGGAAGTTTCCATATTTCAGGTTATTAATTTTCATTTTTTTAAGGCTCGATAGCGTCCGATGACGGAAAAAGTGCCCAGGATCCTTCTCCGGATAAAACTCCTAACGCTAAAACTCCGAAGGAGCGGAAACGAAAACGCAAAAACGGCGATGACAGTGAGGTGTCACAGTCCTCTAAACCAGGCCGTAAAACAAGTGATAATAACCGGACAATTAATGACTATTTCGGCAAGCCGACGAGTTCGCCTGGACGAGGGCCCAGTGGGGCTAAATCTCCTTCTCCTAACTCAAACCAATTTTTACCATGCTCCCCTCAACCTACTTTTATGTCGGGAATGGGGGACTTTAGGATGCAGCCGCCGGCGCCGCGACCCGGTCAACAACCCGTGCCCCGTGGACCGGGGGTGGTTAAGGCGACCCAGACCGATCTAACGGTGGATAAGGTTGAGGAACTCGAAACTCGAAGCTCGGCTGAGATCGAGGTTCAAGGCGCTAAGATTGATGAGTTGACCCGAAGACTCGCTTCTGCGCAGAAAACTATTGATAGTCAGAAGGAAACCATCAGCCGTTGTCTCAGTGTTGCCAAGGAAATTATAATCAAATAATTTTAAAATAATTAATTTTGCAAACTTTTTTAATTATCATTTTTTCTCTTTATTTTCAACAAAAATTATTGATTTAATTTAACAGGAACTACTGATTGAAAAATCCACGATAGAACGCAAAGACGCAAGAGCTAAATGTATGGCGAACCGGCTTCGTCTTGGTCAGTTTGTAACTCAACGTGTCGGGGCAAGTTTTCAAGAAAATTGGACTGACGGATACGCGTTCCAGGAGCTTGCCAAAAAGCAGGAGGAAATTTGTACAGAGCGGGAGGAGATTGATAAACGGAAAAAGTTGCTTGTCAAAAAGAAACCGGTTGATAAGGAGGATGGGCGAAAAAAGGGCGGAGCCGCAACAGCCAACAATGCGAACCATCAATCCTTGGATCAGCAGCAGATGGGTCTTCACAACGGAGCAGGTTCGGAGGAAACTACTTTTATAAAACCTCCACCGAGGGATGCGCTCACAATGCAGGAATATTACGAAGCTGAAGAAATTCTTCGGTTACGGCAAAACTCTCTTAAACGAGATGATGCAGAGATGGCCATAGAGATGGAGAAACTTGAGAGGGAGCGGAATCTCCACATCAGAGAGCTCAAGAGGATCCACAATGAGGATCAGAGCAGATACAACAACCATTTGGTCCTTAACGATCGGTATCTACTTCTAATGCTGTTGGGGAAAGGTGGGTTCTCTGAAGTGCATAAAGGATTCGACATGAAGGAACAGAGATATGTCGCATGTAAAATACATCAGCTTAACAAGGATTGGAAGGATGACAAAAAGGCAAACTATATCAAGCACGCGCTCAGAGAATACAATATTCACAAGGCGCTAGAGCATGCACGGATCGTGAATCTGTTCGACGTTTTTGAGATCGACGCCAACAGTTTCTGCACCGTGTTGGAGTACTGTGACGGACACGATCTTGATTTCCACCTCAAGCAGCACAAAACTATCCCGGAGAGGGAAGCACGAAGCATCATAATGCAGGTCACCTCAGCACTCAAATATCTTAATGAAATCAAGCCTCCGATCATACATTACGATCTCAAACCAGGAAACATCCTTCTTACCGGGGACCATGTTATCAGCGGTGATATTAAGATAACAGATTTTGGACTCTCTAAGATAATGGACGAGGATAGTTATAATCCACAGGAGGGTATGGATCTAACCAGCCAAGGGGCGGGCACCTATTGGTACCTCCCTCCAGAGTGCTTTGTTGTCGGAAAGGCTCCGCCCAAAATTTCCTCTAAAGTGGACGTGTGGTCCGTTGGTGTTATATTTTACCAGTGCTTGTACGGGAAAAAACCGTTTGGACATAATCAATCTCAGGAATATATACATTGATGCTTTAATTGACTGAATTCTTAAAAAATGCTGAAATCTTTGGGGTTTTCCTCCCCGGGGGGGAGGGGGTAACTAAATTAACACAACAAATAGATATTTTTCTCTCCAGAAAATGAATACTACAGTTCGTTAGATATTTATCATTTCATCATTGCAGTTTAGATCAATTTAATTAGGCTGGGTTCAAAGGATGGAATAAATACACAATCTTCCATTATTACGGTTGTTAAATAGAAATTTTCTTTTGTTCATCTGAAGCCAAAATTTGTTCTGAGTATAATATATATATGTGTACGTAGGCCACTATCCTAGAGGAAAATACCATCCTCAAGGCCACCGAGGTTCAGTTCCCTAACAAACCCACCGTCTCCACGGAGGCCAAGAACTTCATTCGTAAATGCCTGTGCTATAGGAAGGAGGAGAGAATGGATGTTAGAATAATGTCTTCTGATCTCTACCTGTGTCCGCCTGTATCCAAACAACAGCAGAAGAAAGAACAACAACTTCAACAACAGCAGCAGCAACAGCAAGCTGCTCAGCACAACCCACCGTCATTCTTTCAGCAAGTTTACAGAGAAACATCTGACAGCTAATTCCTTTATTTGTGATAAGGAGGAGGAGGAGGATAAGTGAATGGGAAAGTGATGAAGGTGTCTCAGAAAAGTTATCGAAAAAAACCTGTCTGTTAACAGAACACGGAAAGATTAGCAGTATTTATCAGTCTTTTGTTAAAGATTTAAATCGGTAAAATTGGTTTCTAAATTACGAAAAGTTGCTGAGACACCTTAATATACATATTCACGAAGTGGCCAATATGTTGTATAAATATATTCGGCTAAACACTTAGTTTGGCCGCTAGACAATGTTTTGGACTCTGTCAAGAACACAGTAACAGGACTTCTCCCGAACTCGAAATATTTTATTCTTTAAAAAATTAAATAAGTTAAGTTAACTTGAAAAAAAACGTTCCAAACTTCAGAAAATTCTCCTTAACTTTCTGAATTTTTAATACTTGCATTTTGTGTATAAAAAAGAAACCCTGTCAGGAGGTTTGATAAAATGAACTCCGGTCTATGAATACATGAGTTCAGAATTGTGATCCATGGTTCCCGAACTAAATAAATCGTTATTCCTTTATTTATTTTTTCCTCGAGTAGTTCACAGTCCGATTTCTTCATCTCGAAGGGTCGATCCTAGAATAAAAGGTCTAAAGCGTACTAAGTTATACTCGTTTGGTGATTTAGAGTTCAACATTATGTCAACCCTCTGGTAAAACGTACATAGTTCACTGAGCCTGAGAATTATAGAAAGGATTTACTATGAAATTTCCTTATTTAAAACTTTCTATCCCACTTTAAATATCAGCGGTTTTGGTTCGTTTTCCATGAATTGTATTAAATCAGTTTCAGAAAATTTACTCATATCAAAATTAGCGTTGTAATACAGTGAAACCCAGATATATGAATATATAGCAGGAGATTTTAATGCAAGTATCGTTGATATTATCTTCTTCAGGGATAACTTCTATTGAGGGATCAAGTATTTATCCTCAAATTTAAAAGTGCCCACATTGGATATCGAGATGAAGAGTTTAATATCAACGCTTTCTATGTATTCATATATCTGTGATTTACTGTAGATAAATCCTGCTGATTTCGTCGTTTTCAAATGCGTTTTAGTGCCAACCCCACNAGATGGAGAACTCGGACTCAGGAGATTAACGGTTGTCTGCTATATTTCAACTATTCTCAACGGTTTTCTTTGCAATTTTTTTCTCATATTTTAACAAGTATTGGTTTAAAGGAAACCGTTGTTAATTATTGATATTATTGTATCAGAGGTTAACTTGAGATACGTTGACAGTCTTAGCATCGCAAATAGTTAGACAATTAAACCTTGAGATGTTACAAGGATGTAGATTTTTACCATTTTATTCTCAGTTCCTTAATTAACGCAAGTAGAGACTATAATACTTTTTTTTATAAAGGATCTTAAAAGTTTTAACTTTTCAGATTAAAATGGGTTTTGTGTGAAGGCTGTAGAAGAAAGAGACAAACAGGGGTACATAATACATATTTTTATGAAAAAAAATTTTTGTCTGAATTAAAAAACAGTGTTCTGAGTAATTTTATGAGATGGTTGTGTATTGTCTAATTAAAAGATAATTTTTAGATATATAAATTATGCTTTTTAACAAAGCAGAAATAAGTCCATTTTTATTTCAATTAAAAAACATATCTTAAACTATTTAGGGAGAAAATCCGGGACCAATTAAACCAGAATACTTGACAGTACGACTATAATGCAATTTACCGTGAAGTAACCATGAGTGATAAAGTACACAATAGGTTAATAAAAATGTTCATCCAGTCATTTAAATTAATTCAATTTTTTTTTTGAAAATTGGGTGTAACGGTCAGAATATAATTTACAGACTTCGTTATACTTCGTTAAACTTCGTTAAACTTTTCATCCAGTCCCTGTATTATGTTGGGATTTTAATGCGTAATGTTACTTCAGTCCTACAGCATTGTCGTCATACTCCTGCGATACTTCGGACCTACGACAGCTGTAGGTCGGATGCACATTTAGTGAGTCGGTACTTTAATGCGTAAGTTAATGTACGTTTTATATAGATGAGGATGAGTGGGATGAATGAAAGAGGAGTTGGAAAATGTATACGCTGGTTTTTTAATCACAACAACTGGTCCCCGGACCACCAGGAGATCAGTAGATCATTTGCCGCTATCCAGGAACGGATCTTATTAAAAAAAATGATTGCGTCTAATTTGAATTCTTATTCCCTGCATATTGACCTTGTAGAAGATATATCAATGAATTCATTTCAGACAACGAAAGTTATGTAAAGCTTAAAATGTTCCGAATAAAAAACTCCATTTTTTTTGGTTGGAGGAAGCAAGTGGGTTATTTTTAAGGTGAAGTTAAAATGTTTTCTGGTTGGGAAGGATTATTTTTACTTCGCCTTGCTAAATTAGTTAATTAGTTATCCTCGGTAATTTTAAAATCAAAAGGAATAAGAGGTGCTAATTGCTCCTTTATCCATATGCTTTTACTAGGCTTGTCTGTTCTCTGTTTGTTTGTGTGCATCCAATAAATGTCTAAAAGACTGAACTGATCGGGCCCAATTTTTGTGTGGCAACTCAGATGACCATAGAAAGGGGCGCGGAGTGCCTTAAAGCATAGTGCAGAAATATATTTATATAAAAAAGACAAGTTTACCTTAATCAATTCTCTAAACATCCGAATTTTCAGGAAGAGGAGAAAAAAAGAATTCATCAGGTTTATAAATTAAACATACAAATTATCATTTATCTTGAAATTAAATTCGATTTATTTAAAATACCTTATTGGCAATGAAAGAAATGGTGATGTGATAAGTAATAATCTTAAGTACTTGTTTGAGTTTTAATTACATTTAATTTTGATTTAGTTCATGTATCAGTCTGATGCTAAGGCTAGTATATAACTTCATAATTTGTTAAAACTGAAATAAAAAATGTTAATTTTTAGATATTTTTTAATTGAAAATTAATTTTGTTATATTAAAATTTAAAAAATGAAGTAAACTATAGCTAGGCCTCGCTAGTTGGAAGATTAATGCTAAGAAAAGCTGTATGTTTACTGGGGGAACTAACCAACAAACAGATAAAATTCTCCAGAACTGACAGGGGTCGTCCTTTTCCAGGTACCATGTAGAGCACTGTAGCTAGGTACCATTAAGATCACTGTATCCAGGAACCATGTAGAGCACTGTAGCTAGGTACCATTAAGTTCACTGTATCCAGGTACCATGTAGAGCACTGTATCCAGGTACCATGTAGAGCACTGTATCCAGGAACCATGTAGATCACTGTATCCAGGAACCATGTAGAGCACTGTAGCACTGTAGCTAGTTAATTGTTGAATAAGTTAGTTGGTAGATTTTATTTTTATGTTTAAAGATCAATGAGTTTTATCAATCGCACTATCCATTATGGTAGAATTATATTTCGAGAGCAAAAAATAAGTTTTTGCATATTTTGGTTCAGGATCTATAGATTTGAGAACCTGCCTGAACTACTATTTATACATTAGTGAACCCGCCTGAACTGAATTTTGTATACTATTTATATATATTAGAGAACCTGTCTGAACTGAATTTTGTTTACTATTTATATTTTAGAGAACCTGCCTGAACTGGAAATAAATATCTCGCATGCTGGAGATTTAACTGTTCTGGCTGCACAGAGGGTTAACGTGGAGCAAATTGAAAAGGTAAGGGTATACATTTTGATAAACTACCTGTACTGTCAAAACGAAATATTGGACACTGGCAAGTTAAACCCAACAATTGTTCATTTATTTCCATTCATTTTGTACTCCAAGCTAACAAACCTACCATCTGGGGAAGAAATAATTCTTAAAACTAAAAGGGAATAAAAAAAAGTTTTTAAAAAAATATTATACCCCTGTGATAAAGATGAAATTTTAAACTTCTGAGATAAGGCCGAAATTTTAAACCCCTGTGATAAGAATGAAGTTTTAAACCCATGTGATAAGGATGAAATTTTAAACCCCTGTGATAAGGATGAAATTTTAAACTCCTGTGATAAGGCCGAAATTTTTAACCCCTGTGATAAGGATGAAATATTAAACCCCTGCGATAAGAATGAAATTTTATACCCCTGTGACAAGTGAAGTTTTAAACCCCTGTGATAAGGATGAAATTTTATACCCCTGTGATAAGTGAAGATATAAACCCCTGTGATAAGGATGAAATTTTATACCCTTGTGACAAGTGAAGTTTTAAACCCCTGTGATAAGAATGAAATTTTATACCCCTGTGATAAGGATGAGAACCAGGATAGATTTCTTCTCGGAGTTGATGTTATGCCCATCTGTGACAGGTACACATTCAAAAGCTTATTCAATAAAAAAATCAATTTTTATTCTAATTTTTGCATTCGGAACGGAACGGATAAAGAAATGAGAAAATAAGCAACATGAAAAAAGTACAAAAAAACTAAGCAACATGAAAAGAGTACAAAAAAGTACAAAAAAAAGCAACATGATAAAAAAATACAAAAAAAATTTGGTCAAATAAATTAAAATTCAAACAGTAAACACCCTTCAGAAATCTATATAAAAATTTTATCCTTCCAGTATGCAGGCCTCCTACCTTGAGGCTCACATCTCATTATCTAATAGGGGTGCTGGTGGGTCGGGTTACTCGTTTTTTCTAAGGCCACTTAGAGGACAAATGAGTCCCTTCGTTATAGATAAATAAATCGTAATGGTTTTAGACAGTGCTTAGGATCCATTTAATTTTGATGCGGATCCGGATCCGGATCCGGATCCTGGATCCGCTTTTCAAAAAAACGGATCCGGATCCGGATCCATAGGTTATTGTATACGCGGTAATTGTACATTAGACAAATATTTCTTATTCAAATGAAGTACCGTCTGCAAAGCATGTATAATCATATGGTAGGGCGGGCCGTTTCAGTTATATCTATTCCTTACTCCCTGTTGTAGTCGGATAGACCGGACGGAGAACTTTTTCCGTCTGATGCGTAAACAGTTCACGGATTATGAATGGGAGACAATTCTCTCTAAACCATCTGAAGAAATGAAATTGGAATGTTTTTACAGGTTAGACATTCTTTTCGTATACACAAATCTCCACTTTAACCCCCCCCCCCCAGTGGTTCCGCGGCCGGACAAATTAAAAAAACTAAGTTGTCCTGAATTTTGCTGAATTTTTTAATATGACATCTTTATTACCAAGATATTACCAAGCCGGTTCAGGGAAAAAAACAGACAAGGTATCTTGTCAGAGAAAAAAGTTCTGAGGGTTCAAAGTTCAACTAAATTGGAAATTTCAAATTTTTCAAAATTGTCACAGGAAATCGGAAAAAAGGCATTTTTTCCTTTACAGGTGCAAGGTCAATATTTATGAAGCATTCATAAAAAAATCCAAAATATTTGTTAAGTATAGATATAGATCTATTTTTTATCAAAAAATTTAGGTAAAAAATGAATCTTGAAGAAGTTGGGCTCTTTCGAAGATTAGAAATTAAATAAATATTTATGTACTTTTGCAAAAATATTTCCTAATTTTTTCCGATAAAGTAAATTATCTCAAAAACGGCTACTTGGGCAATATTGAACCATATAAGATTTTAAAACTAGAAAACATTTCCTATAAAATGGTATATACCAAAGTTTGCCCTTTTAGCGGAAAAATCATCTTTTTTACGAAATTGCAAAAATATTCCCTAAAAAAAGATGGTAGGTTTATAAAAAAATTCAAAAATTAAATATTTATTATGCAAGTTTTATTTTTGCAAAGGAACTGAGTTTTTGCCACAAACTCAAATATTCTTATCCCTATATCTTGGCAACCCAATGTCGTAGACCTTAGATATTTCAAACTATTAATTCTGTTAGATCAAATAATCTAAGTTTGAAATATCAAAGGTTTATACCCACTGGTTGCAGAGATATGTTTATGTTTATGTGGTATTGATTCTCAGGACTCCTATTGGAGTATAATGAGAATTTCTTGATTTAACTGTAAATGATTTTAGTTCACTATAGTTCTGGCCATCATTGTTTATATCATTCACATTTTCACATGTTCATCGTACATTCTTTTGAAACTGTCTACATTCTTGGCATTCTGAATAGTTGCAGGTAAATTGTTCCATGGTTGAACAACTCGATTGCTGAAAAATTTCCTTCGAATTTCTCCTTTGCACTGTTTTATTTGTAGATTCATATAGTTGTCAGATTGACGAGTGGTTCTTAGGCTGATGTCTTGGACCCTGGTAA
>NW_019396388.1:0-675 GCF_000591075.1 Eurytemora carolleeae
TTAAACATCCCTTTTTTAAAAAATATTGATACCTTTTTTAATCATGTAAACTATTCAATCATATACACACTTCCATATAACAAAAATTAATAAATTATTTATGTAATTTTCTTAAGTGGACTCATCAGACACTTCCTCGTAATACTGTGGTGTAAGCTTCAAGGGGTAAAAAATAGAGATGGAATCGCTTCCTAAAAAATATCTATATTTTCACTACAAAGATAAATGTTGTGTATTGAATAATTATTATAATTAATGATATCAAAGATATAATTTTACACAGAAGGCAGTAAAGTATTTTTTTATATGGGTGCCTGCCCCCCCCTCAGGGGTGCACGCGAAGGGGGAGGTTGTGTGGTGTGTGAACGTATAAAATGCCTTTTTTTGACTACGAAATGTGCACCCTTCAGAAGGTGGGTGGTGAAGATAGTAAAGGTCGGAGAGTGTTATGAATGCCAGAAACAAGCTAAAAACAATTGATTTAAGGAGAATCGATACCCATATTGTATACCAATAGAGCTACAAGAGATACAATTGATACAATGGTTGTAAATGAAAAGATTTCAGAATACATTGAAATTATCCATTCCCATCACATGAAAAACAAGGTATATGTATTTTAAAAGGAAGATTGTGACAAAAAGCAATCCCCCCCCCCTGACCCCCTAAACTATC
>NW_019396388.1:1266-36337 GCF_000591075.1 Eurytemora carolleeae
CCCCCTTCCTTCTTTTCAGATATGTACATCAAAACTTTTCCCTCATGATCTGTTTGCTAAAAAGAAAGGGAAAAAATATAGAAAAGTACCCCAAAAAAGAAAACAAAAAATGTACAATGCCTTATTTCGTCTATAGTCGACGCTTCTCACACCTAAATCGCGCTTTCTCATCAGAGAAAGTTTAGAAAACGCCTAGTTTCTCAAATTCGTTGTTTCAGATATCTGAATAGCATTTGCTCATCATAAAAGGTGTAAGAAACATTGAATTCATAAACCTTTGAATATTTGCTTATTTTGTGAACATAGTACTCAACAATCTAAAAATTGCATTACACTTATAAATCTTTGATTATATTGCTTAATATTCTATATGCTAGATAATTTATCAATAATTAATAAATACAAGATAACATATTCATTATCAGAAATATATCTATCTCCACTCTCCAGTTAATCAGCTAGTCAGCTAGTTCGTCATTCAGTCATTTAGTCAGTTAGTCAACTAGCGAGTTATTCAGTTCGTGAGTCAGTCAGTTAGTCAATTAGTCAGTTAGTCAGTTAGTCAGTTAGTCATTTAGTCAGGTAGTCAGTTAGTCAGTTAGTTATTTAGTCATTTAGTCAGTTAGTCAGTTAGTCAGTTAGCCAGTTATTCAGTTAATCAGCTAGTCAGTTAGTCAGTTAGTCAGTTAGTCAGTTAGTCAGTTAGTCAGTTAGTCAGTTAGTCAGTTAGTCAAATAGTCAGTTAGTCAGTAAGTCAGTTAGCCAGCTAGTCAGTTAGTTAGTTAGTAAGTTAGTCAGTTAGTCAGCTAGGGATTTACTAAGCTAGTCAGCTAGTCAGCTAGTCAGCAAGTCAGCAAGTCAGCAAGTCAGCAAGTCAGGTAGTCAGCAAGTCAGCAAGTCAGCAAGTCAGCTAGTCAGCTAGTCAGCTAGTCAGCTAGTCAGCTAGTCAGCTAGTCAGCTAGTCATCTAATCAGAGAGTCAGTCAGTTAGAGAGTCAGGGAGTCAGCAAGTCAGCAAGACGTTGAGTCCGCAAGTCAGCAAGCCATTGAGTTAGCAAGTCAATGGGTTCGCAAGTCAATGGGTCAGCAAGGTCATTGAGTCAGTGAGTCATTGAGTCAATGAGTCAATGAGTCAATGAGTCAATGAGTCAATGATTCAATGAGTCAATGAGTCAATGAGTCAACGAGTCAACAAGTCAACGAGAAACAATTCAATGAGTCAATGAGTCAACGAGTCAACGAGTCAACAAGTGAACAAGTCAACGAGTCAATGAGTCAATGAGTCAATGAGTCAACAAGTCAACAAGTCAACAAGTCACAGAGTCAACGAGTCAACAAATCAACGAGTCAACAAGTCATGGAGTCAACGAGTCAACAAGTCATGGTGTCATCAAAACAGGGAGTCAGGGAGTCATCAAAACAGGGAGTCAGCAAGTCAATGAGTCAATGAGTCAACCAGTCAATGAGTCAACGAGTCACGAGTCAACGAGTCACAAGTCAACGAGTCAAGGAGTCACAAGTCAACAAGTCAATGATTCAAGTAGTCAATGATTCAACCAGTCAACAAGTCTCAACAAGTCAGGAGTCAACAAGTCAGGAGTCAACAAGTCACGAGTCAATGAGTCAGTGAGTCTCAACAAGTCAATGAGTCAACAAGTCAATGAGTCAACAAGTCAATGAGTCAACAAGTCAACGAGTCAACAAGTCAACGAGTCAGCTAGTCAGCGATTCATTGAGTCATCAAAACAGTGAGTCAGGGAGTCATCAAAACAGGGAGTCAGCAAGTCAGCAAGTTATCGAGTCAGCAAGTCAGTAAGTCAGCAAGTCAGCAAGTCAGCAAGTCAATGAGTCAGCAAGTCAGCAAGTCAGCAAGTCAGCGAGTCAGCAAGTCTGCTAGTCAGCTGGTCAGCTGTTCAGCTGGTCAGCTGGTCAGCTGGTTAGCTAGTCAGCTAGTCAGCTATTCAGCTAGTCAGCTAGTCAGCTAGTCAGCTAGTCAGCTAGTCAGCTAGTCAGCTAGTCAGCCAGTCAGCCAGTCAGCTAGTCAGCTAGTCACCCAGTCAGCTAGTCAGCTAGTCACCCAGTCAGCTAGTCAGCGAGTCAGCAAGTCTCTATTATAAATGCGCTAAATTAAATGCACTGAATAATATAAGTCTGAAAGCAAATAATTTCTGATGTACTGAGTCTGAAACTGGTCGTAACAATAAAGAATCACTTTTCGATATTAAACATAAATATAATGTTGATAAAATGCTTTTGAAAAACGTGTTTAACTTCATCTTTATTTGTATTTAAATTCAACTGTACAACAAAATCCTGTCAATGTACATCCTTATTTTCTGGGATTTGAGTAGGACATGATTATTTTTGAGGGGACAGTTTTTTAAAAACTATTCTTATTTTTGAAATATAAGTGATTTCAAGTGGAAATTCTTCAGTATATATTTTTCCATTATAGTGTATTAATTCAAAAATGTTAAGCTTCTTTACCCTTCTAAAATATTTGTGTACTAAACCTGCTTTTTAAGTACAAATACAGTCTAGGAAAGAAATTACTGGAACAAGATACCCATGCCAAAGAGCAACCATCTCTTTTCCAGATCAGATTGTTTTAATTCTAAAACAATCAAATCAAATCAAATCAAATTATATATTTAGCCGCAAACTATACATGTAAAAATGGATATTTATAATTAACATTAGTTGAAATTACAGTTTATGGCAGGGAGACGGAACTAGCCGAAACTGTTTTCAGTCGGTCTCCCGTACAATCAGTCTTTAATCAAAAAATTTAACTTGAAAAATTTCACAAAAAATAAATTTAGAAAGGTTGGAGTTCCTGGCAGAGAAAGGTGAGGGTTCCTTTAAGAAGTCTGGTGGCTAAAAATTAGCATTTGAAATAAAAGATATGATTCCCGGCTGAAAAGATCCACAGGCTGGTCAAGCGAGAAACAAAGCTATAATTGAGAATCAATTAAGTATTTGAGCAACTGAAACAATAAAGTTTATCACATCTAAAGTCTAAATATTTATCAAGCAAGAATTTTTTAACACTTAATTTAAACGCAAGCTTGCTCTCAATTTGTTTAATATTAGGATCAAAATCATTCCATAACAAAGGAAATTTTAATTTTACATCTACTTTATACATTCGGCATACACTCAATACTATTGACATGGGCGGCCTAATTTCATTTTGGAAAACTTTCGCAAATTCTTTAGAGGTGGGTCTAGTAGGATGAATAATCTATAATAATTTTTTTTTTACTAGATATTTTTGAAGTCACTGCATTTAATAGTCTCACGCTCTCAAGCAAAACTCGATGAGAGTTTAGTTAACTTCTTCTCAAAAACCAAAGCTAACAACATAAATTGAAAATGTAAAGAGCTACAGAAAAGCGTAAAATAGTGAGAGCGGTAAAATCTAAGCCCAAGGAGTTACAACAATTCACAGTCGACCCTGTCTCAAAAATTGATGAGACTGTTTATAAGCAGGCTGAATCTATGTAAGTATGGATTCCCTAGTTCCTTTTGAACTTATAGCTTTGTTTAGTGTTTCACCTGAATGCATTATTATATTCGGAGAATTAAAACAAAGGTTTCAGGAGTAATTTAGCTTAATGTGCTGAATGTTAAATAATTATTTAAGATTTTTGCTTGATTCATGAACAATTAATATATTCATGAATAATTTATTCATGAATATGAACATGTTCATGAAAGCTTCAAATAAAAATACTACAACTACAAATAATATTTTTTTTTAAATAATATTTTTGACTGTTTTATAAACACATCTGCTTGTTTAAATCAAATTAATAACGGTAACCAGACTTAAAACTGATTACACTACACATGAGTGAGATATCCATATTTCTTTTTTCTTTTCAGATGATATTCAATTAGAAAAGTAACTTGTGCACTTATGCTGCAAAATAATAAAAGAATTGTCATAGTAAATTATTTTCCAGATGTCGAACCAACGGTAACTCAAATCAATGCTGAATGGGTACCGTTGTGAAATTTGAAGGGGCTTTGTGAATCTTTGTGAGAAAAATCTTTTCACTTAATGTTAGAATCAGCACACTCTAAAAAGCTCACTGTATGTAAATGAAACATAGAGTTGTATTTTCTTTATTCTCACTCTTCTATCCACATATTCAGCTTCAGAACGTACTAGTATAAATCACAAGTTGATAAATAACTAGAACAATAAGAATAAAAAGTTTAAGACAGTAAATACTAAATAACCATTTGTTGTTAACATCAATAGACTCAATAGTTATTTTGTTAAATCATAATCAATAATTTATCAACTCTTAGACCTAATAGTTCAGATAATACGGGTTACTACAAAGCGAGCCTTGCCAGGACTAAGGCTTAAAAAAACTCAAATAAATCTTTACTTAAAAAGGAATACAATACAGGTTGCTTCAAAAACATTAAGATCTCTTCTGCATATGCACAGTCCAAACACTTAAAACAAAATGAACAAATCAGCAAATATTGGAACTCCTTCAATTTTAAGCAGTTTTCAATAATTTCAAGTTTTAGCTTTTCAAATCCTAATTTTAAACATACAGCTGTCATTTTTCTGTCGGCGAAAGATAAAGTATTAAAATTAACCAGCTTCAGAGAATAATAACTGTTTCCCTAGTACATGCACATTTTAGAACTACAAAGCACTTGTCTTACCTTTATTTCAAAAGAAGTGATTTAAAAAATTTTCATAGGTTTTTGCTGTTTAAATTATACTTTGTCACAAAAGGGTTATTTGCTCTATTATAAAGAGAGGTCTGAATTTTTATATTTATCCTCACGGTCAATTAGGGGTTAGTGAGCCTTAACTTTGGAAACCATTTTCATCTGGTAAATGAAGATTTTTTTTGTCTATATATTTTTTAATCAAAATCTAAATATGCCTGTTGTTTTACATGTGACACAGTGATCTAAAGGTTGCAAGCTCTTGAACAAAAAAAGTTTTTTTCCGAACAAAAAAAAGTTTTTTCCAAAGATCTATGTGAGATCCCGGATTCCACTTTGCATATTATTGACTTTAAAGGGACAGTAAAGGAAAAATGAAAGGGGGTATAGGCTGAAAGCTAATCACTTTAGCTCTTGATCGCGACCCATGAAAGTTTTATCTGATGTTCCTGTCTCGAGAAACTGATATAAAACTGTGTTAAAATTATACAAAAATTCATATATGTAAAATTTTGAAACTCTGAAACTTAAATCACGTGACCAGAACTATCACCAATGGCAGAGCAGTATACTGGTCACGTGTCTCCGCCTGTATCACGTGACCACTTTACTGCACTGCCATTGGTGGAATTTCTGGTCAAGTAATACGGACGTAAAAATAATATTATGAATGAAATCTATTGAAAATAGAAACAACAAATATAAAAGTAAACCTAAATTACAATTAGCTTTCTCTGGGATATCATCGTTTTCAGATTGGTTGCTTATTTGCTGAATATGATCTGTTTAAACCTACTACTTTTATACAAAATTGTATATATATTTATTTTCGTATAGATTTGACACAGTTTTATATCAATTTCTCGAGACAGGAACATCAGATATGACTTTCATGGGTCGAGATCGAGAGCTAAAGTGATTAGCTTTCAGCCTATACCCCCTTTCATTTTTCCTTTACTGTCCCTTTAAGCGCTGCAGATAAGCTCTTTCTGATACAAAGTATTGCCCTCTGGTATTGGATTAAAAATCTTCAAAATTTACCTATTTTAAACTGAAAACATATTTGTTTCAGAATAATATAGAAAAAGAAACCAAATGTGTTTAATTCAGCAAGTTCCAGAGAACAAATCCTGAGAATAAAAAATATAAATGTTCTAATCAAAGATATTTTTCATCAAAAGAATCTAATTTTGATAATCTTCTGGACTGAAAAGGTCTCAAAATAAAATTTGATTTATATTTCTGTATTTCTAAGATTTAATCTTTAAAACCAATTTGGTAGATTTGGTCGTCTTCCTTTTTGGCCCATTTTGGAAAATGATTTTTAAGAATTTTTCCTTCTTAACTTTGGTGTTTTGATTCTGATTAAGAATTGAATATTGCTATTTTTTGTTAATTTATATATTTATTTTTACACATTTGTGTTAGCACTTTATAAAATGAAAAAATTATGCAATTATTGAATTAAAGACTCACATTTACAACCTCCCTGCCTTAATTTGATTTCATGTTTTTTAACAATTTATTATTAACAAATTATGCAAACTTTTGTGTAAAAAAGTCATTTTGTGCAAAATCACGCAACTGTTTTGCAAGCGAATTGAATGTTTTGTGGAAACCCTAGCCGAAACCAGTATTTTTTGGGACACTGCTCATTGTAATAATTTGAGTGTATTCAGTTTTCTTGTTGACTCGGTTAGCAAATTTATTGCGTTAATCTAGAAATGTCTAAGCTTGCACAGTTGATCATGCTGATTTAAGCTCAGACGGGTGGGTTTTTAGGGGAGCCAGGTGAAAAAAGGTTTCAGTAATTGTTGCTTTCAGTTCTTTCATTCTGAGTTTTTTTTTGTCCAAATCCTAGTTCCGCCTAGTGGTCTTAAAGATAGATCCAACAACATTCCTCCACTAAAAAATCAATCCCAAATGTTGAATTTGATAAATAGGAATTGGAAATTTGGAGTAGGTAGAAAGGGAGGGTATTGAGGGACTCCTATTCATTGAGGAACCCTGTTTTTCTCCCGGATTTATACTCTTTCTGTGTTTTCTGTGGCATTTTTGGATTACCCATTGGAGTTGCACCTCAATACAAAATGGGGAGTTGCTGGCCTTGTGGCTCCAGGATGTGGCATTTTCCACAGTTGTCCAGTCTTTATGGTCGGCCGAGTATTGGAGTTGGTAGAGTAAAACACCGTCATCATATTGTATGGTTACCAGCCTCTTATGATTCTTGTTTCTATGTTTCTATTTTTCTTGTTTCTAGTGGGATTTTTTTGTTTGTATTTAAGGTGTGGTGCCACCATGTTAAATTTTCACAGAGCTCCCATTCTGAATTCTCTCTCCGGCGGAGCACTACATTTTTATGACCTAACCGTGCTGATACCGGCTCGCAACTGATTTGATTTCACGTTTAAAAATTTCTATCCTTCTTGTCTTTATCAAATTCAATGTTTTACATCATTCCTGCTTTTTTCAATTTCCTATTTAAAGATTTCCATCTTTCTTTCTTTGTTTAATTCCAGTTTAAAGATTTCAATTCTTCTTGTTTTTATTTAATTCCAGTTTAGGGATTCCCATTCTTCTTGTTTTTATTTCATTCCAGTTTAAAGATTTCAATTCTTCCTGTCTTTATTTAATTCCAGTTTAAAGATTTCCATCTTTCTTTCTTTGTTTAATTCCAGTTTAAAGATTTCAATTCTTCTTGCCTTTATTTAATTCCAGTTTAAAGATTCCCAATCTTCCTGGCTTTATTTAATTCCAGTTTAAAGATTTCCATTCTTCTTTCTTTGTTTAATTCCAGTTTAAAGATTCCCATTCTTCTTGTCTTTATTTAATTCCAGTTTAAAGATTTCCGTCTTTCTTTCTTTGTTTAATTCTAGTTTAAATATTTCCATTCTTTCTTTCTTTATTGCATTTCATGTTTTTAAAGCTTTCCATCATTCCTGCCTTTATTTCTTTTCATGTTTCAGTGTACATTCAGCTTTCAAAGAAACAACAACTGGGTCTTGCTTGGCGCTTTTAAAAGCATTCAGAGATACAGGGTGAGAGAGAACTGACATCTTGATCTTAAACATAGAACCAGATTCAATAGAAGGAATTTAAGTCTTTCCGATGGGTTTGGATACTTTATAACAACTAGCCAAGCTTGCTGTTGAGAAGTATATTTAAAGCTATCATTAGCAAAACCTGGAACCAAAAACCTCCATTTTCCAGGATAATTATTATTATAAAGATTTATTCACACACAAAGATATAAATACATATATAAATGGTGTAGTTTAAATTTAAATACAGGTTTCCAAAAGAAAAGAGAAAAAATATGCAAAATTATGCACAAATAGAAAACATTGATTTTTACTCACTACATAACATATTTATCATTTCAGTTATTACATAATCATTGAATCCTTCAACATATAAATTATTCATTCTTGTATTTAAAAGTTCTTGTAAAACCTGAACTTTCCATGCATGTTCCAATGGGACATCAAAATATTTCAATTGTTTCTTAACTAACATTTTACTAAGATCCGAAGGATTTACAGAACAATCATTTGCAATAGAAAATAAATTTCTGCCGAGAACTGTGTCGAGGTCATTTTTACATAAATTAGAAAGAAATCTAATGCAAAGCTTAGAACTTGCTTCAATAGTCTCATAGAAAGACACACATCTGCTAGCTAACATAGTTTTTACATGTAAACATTGTGAAATACTTTCAATCAAGTACCTATGTGTACCTCTAGGTACATTAAAAAGAATTCTAATAGCAGTATTCCATGCTGTATACAATTTTGAAACACATTGGGAACTCAAGTCCCAAATACTAGATTCATAAAAACTACAACATTAAATATTATACAGTTTCAAAATAACATCAGGACTGTTAAAATAAAATTCTTGGTTAAGGGAATGAATTTTTGAAATGAAAATAGCTCGTTTTTTATTGCAATCTATGGTCATTGAATTATCACTTTGCAGAACATTTCCTAAATGTTTTAAGTCGTTAACAAGTGGTAAAGGTAATTCATTCAATAAAATTGGGGTTATTTCATTATAATTAATCCTTTCTTTAGAAAAAATAAGGCATTTAGTTTTGCATTTTTCGATTTGAATATTTGTACTAAATTTCAGTTTAGTAGCTATGGCAAAATTTTCACAAATTTTCACCATTTCCTGAAGACCTGTTCTGCTAGGAGAAAGCAGAATATTATCATCTGCATATACCCAGATGCCCATATAGACACCCTGGATTTGGCATCCAATCGTTGAACATCGTAATAACTTGATAATTTTGTCAATGTAAATACAGAATAGCACAGGGGAAGAAACTGCTCCTTGTCTGACTCCATTTTGTACATTGAAGGTGTTTGAGAACGCATTACCCCATCTAACATTACATTTTTGATTTGAGTAAATGAACATTAAACACCTTAATGCTAGAGGTGAAACACCCCTCTCCAATAACTCTGTGAAGAGCACTTCCCATGACACAAGATCAAATGCCTTACTCAGATCCATCGCACAAGCATAAACTGCTCTACCAGCTCTGTTGTAATAATCCACTACAGAGTTGACCCCCCAGCTGCACATTGTAGTACTGGCTAGCTTCTGAAAACCAAACTGAAGTTCATCTGTGGTCAAATTATCAGAGTTTAGAATAAATATCAACCAGTCAAACCATTTTAGAATCAAGCTGCCAATGGCAATTGCCCTGTAATTGTCACTGATGTCATCTAAGTTGTCCTTCACTATGGGTACTAATGTGCACAGTAGTAAAAAAGCAGGAATTTTGCCTGTAGCCAAAAACCATTTAAATAGGGTGGTCACATGATCCATTAACTTGTTAGATGCATTCATTAAGCAGTCAGAGCTGAAGTCAAATAATGCATCACTTTTCATTGCTGCTTTCATTTTATTTAGTGCATCTTTGACTGACTGGGTGTTAACTTTATTTATATCATCCTGTAATCCATGATGAACTCTTTTTTGTATATTTTTCTGCACTTCATCAAAATCTTCTCCTAGAGTATGCTGAGAGTATAGATTTTCATAGATTTCTTGAAAGTGATTTGCAATATTCTTGGCCCCAACTTCTCCATCTATACAATTTGAAATTGTTGTATTTTGTCCCCAAAATTTCTTAATTTCTTTGAATATATCACCTCCTCCATTGAGCAATTTTTGAGAAAATTTATCTTGAAGTAATTGACTTTTGGCTCTCTTAAATCTTCTTATAGAATATTTATACTGCATGTGAGCATTTTGCTGCAAAATAAACAGTTCTCCCTCTCTTGGCCTCCCAGCTGCTTGCCAACACCAAACCAGAACTTACTTTCGGCCTGCTATGGTTTTACATATTCATTCCAACCTAAGATCTCTTTTGATTTTTCATTTGCCACTCCTCCTGACTCCTCCACAACTTTGCTGCATTATCTATAGCTTCACATATTCCAGAAGCATATTCATCAATACTGGCATCATGATTCTGCAAATGTTCTTATACTTTGCACAAAATGTGTAGGTCTAGAAAAATCACAATTTATGTCCCTGACTAGTAGAACATTTTTACATTCTGTTGTAGACAATATTCTGTCTATTTCACCCAGGAGAGATAGCAATTCCAGATCATTCATGTTATTATTTTGGGAATCCACCATAAAGTATAAATTTAATACCAACAATTCAGCATTGGGAAAGTTAAATTTTGTAGCTCGGATCCTGAAAATATCACACGTAATTTTACTCACATATTTTGTGAGTCCTTTCTTCCACATTGTAGCTAGACCCCCTTTACCCCGTCCAGGCTTGACCACTGTATCCTCTTTGAATGCAGGCACGATGAACATATCATGAGTTTCACCAAAATATTTACAGCGCTAAAAGATGAATTCAGGCCTTCAATGTTGATTTAGTTCCTTTTTTTTCTCTCTTTCTCTCACCCTGTAAATCTGATTACTCTTAGAAGCGCCTAATATAGACCTAGTTGCTGCTTCTCTAAAAGATGAATGTACACTGTAAAAAATAAATGTTAAAAAATGTAATACTAATTATTTTCATGTTAAAAGATGATTTCATCCTTCCTGCCATCATTTAGTGTCCTGTTAAAGGGTTTCCTTCCTCCCTGTCTTTATTAAATTTTATGTTTAAAGATTTCAATTTTTCTCACCTTTATTCCATTTTATGTTAAAAGATTTCAATCTTTCCCGCCTTTATTCAATTTTATGTTTAAAGATTTCAATCTTTCCCGCCTTTATTAAATTTTATGTTTAAAGATTTCAATCTTTCCCGCTTTTATTCAATTTTATGTTAAAAGATTTCCATCTTTCCCGCCTTTATTAAATTTTATGTTTATGATTTCCATCCTTCTTATCTTTCTTAAATTTCCTGTTAAAAGATAAAGAAAAGAAAGAAATTACTGCTATTTCCAGATTAATCTTTCTAATTATTTCCTTACACGGCTCATATACACACATACTCAACAGCTAGGAGAAAGGTTTAGACCAAGAAAGATAAACCAGGAACCTACATACAGCTAGGAGAAAGGTTTATATTAAGAAAGATAAGCCAGGAACCTGCATACAGCTAGGAGAAAGGTTTAGATCAAGAAAGGTAAACCAGGAACCCGCATACAGCTAGGATAAAGGTTTAGACCAAGAAAGATAAACCAGGAACCTGCATACAGCTAGGAGAAAGGTTTTGATCAAGAAAGATAAACTAGAAACCCGCATACAGCTAGGATAAAGGTTTAGACCAAGAAAGATAAACCAGGAACCTGCATACAGCTAGGAGAAAGGTTTAGACCAAGAAAATATACCAGGAACCTGCATACAGCTAGGAGAAAGGTTTAGACCAAGAAAGAAAAACCAGGAACCTGCATACAGTTAGAAGAAAGGTTTAGGCCGAAAAAGATAAACCAGGAACCTGCATACAGCTAGGAGAAAGGTTCAGACCAAGAAAGATAAACCAGGAACCTGCATACACCTAGAACCAGCATACTCATGCTAAAAGTCTTGTATTGCACTTGTTCTTTGGCAAACCTCGTCAATCATAAAATGCGATATCCAGAAAAAAGATTATTAGTATTAAATTGTAAACGTTTTTATTGTTTAATGTAATTTTGCTTTAGACAAATATAAATGATGAATAATGTTTCTGTTTGAAAAAGATTTTATATCTCTATTCTGATGAAGACTTTATATTTCTGTTTTGATAAAGATTGTATATTTATGTTTGATAAAGATTATATATTTCTGTTTTGATAAAGATTATTTATTTTTGTTTTGATAAAGATTATATATTTCTGTTTTGACAAAGATTGTATATTTCTGTTTTGATAAAGATTATATATTTCTGTTTTGATAAATATTGTATATCTCTGTTTGATAAAGATTGTATATCTCTGTTAAAGATTGTATATCTCTGTTTAATAAAGATTGTACATCTCTGTTTAATAAAGATTGTATATCTCTGTTTAATAAAGATTGCATATTTCTTGTTTTGATAAAGATTGTATGTTAGACCTTAGGTCTAATTAAATGATACTTAGTGGGGTTTGAAATATGTATTAAAACTTATTACGGAATATATGGGAGCGTTATGAAACTGTGGAGTTAATTGCTTTAGGGGGATTTGGGGAGCTGCTCAATTGCTGGTATTGATGAATCTTTAGAACCCTGAGCTTCTCTGGTGCAGAACTCTTGAAGGCTCTTCTGTATTTAGCTGCCAGAAGCTGGTATTGATGAATCCTAGATCCTGGAGCTTTCCGGTTCAGGACTTGTTCCGAAAATGATGTTTCTATTTTGATTTTAGAACATTAATAAAATCCCTTTTTTGGTGGTACAGAGTTGGTTTGGAACTCCGGAGCTGCTCAAGGGTTGGCTACAACTGCCCATATCATCTTTTCAAGATTTAAAAGTTAGATTTTAAGGCGTAGTCTTAACCTTGAGCCTATACGTAAAAATACGCACACAGTGTTCAGAGGATGCTCACAAAAACTACAAACATATAAATACATTTTAACTTTTCATAAAAGCACAAATATCAATTCTTAAAGAATCTGTTACATTCGTTTGTGAATTTTACAAAAAAGGAGTTTTAGTTTATGTAAACACCCAACAGAGTTCCCATATACAAAGATTATTGATTTTAACCATGTTCTGACATTCTTTGTTAAAAATACGTACTTTGAACTCCGTTACAATTACTATTCAGATAAAGATTGCATATCTCTGTTTGATAAAGATTTTATATTTCTGTTTGATAAAGATTGTATATCTCTGTTTGATAAAGATTGTATATTTCTGTTGGATAAAGATTGTCTATTTCTATTCATAATTCTAAACAAAGTGAATTCTTTTATCTGAGAATACATGTTTCCTAGTTTAAAATTGAAATAGAAATATAAAATGAGGTTTACGACAGCAGACTAGGGTCTATGTTTAAACTGGATATACATCTATATATATATATATATATATTACATGAATAAATATGCAAATACATGCACCAGAATTAACATAAAATCTAACATAACAAAAATTGTAAATCATTAAAGTTCTTACTTAGACAGTTTTAAATAAATGAATTAATATTTTCACAAATTAATCACGCATATTCTAAATAGCGTTGCACGAATAGTTTCTATTACAATAGATGGCAACATAAATTTTGTACACTCGCAGTACAGTTGTATTCTGACGTCACAAGTGTCAACTCAGTTTGTTTGTCCGACAAAATTATCAATAATAGTAATAATTTTAGAATAAAGTGCTTATTTTACAGTAAAATAAGTGCAATTTTATGTGTTCTTTATTTTCCGATTTTACACTTTTTTTATTAAATCTTGGAAAAAACTTTTGTGAGAAAATTTCGTTTTCCTTGTTACATTTGACACTTGTGACGTTGTGTATAATTAATCCATTTCTCTATTGCCACCTATTATACTTGATAATCTCTCTTGATAATCTATAAATACAGTTGAACATGTCTAGATAAACTACGTTGTACAATGTACATTGTCTGTAAATCTAACTGCGCTTATCCTTACGCAAAACTTGTAAATACGTAAATTAAGTTAATCTTTAACAAAGCTTTATAAATATACATTGGTTGGAATATACTCTGCTTTGATTACAGTAAGAGAAGTAATTTGTTCCTTGTTGAAACATTACGTGCATATAGAATAGAATATATATATTAGAGGGGAATTTACTAGAAAAAAGTGTAAAACGGCCATTTTGTTGTAATGTTTCCATACTGCAGGTGTACTTCACATATTTATGCTATATAACCTGTTGGGCCCTGGAATATCATTTTATTGAAAATCTAAAATTATTGTTAAAAGAGCCTATGAGATCGTGCCAATTGGTTTGGCATTGATAAATGCATGCTTATGTCCATGTTGACATCGGAGCCTATGAGATTGTGCACATTGGTTTGGCATTGATAAATGCGTGCTTATGTCCATGTTGACATCGGAGCCTATGAGATTGTGCACATTGGTTTGGCATTGATAGTTTTACGAGTTGTACCTGGATTGATAGGATTGTACGGGATTTACTGCTTATATACTGAAAGTGGCAGCGCACACTGGACACGTTGTTATATTTTACAATTGCAATATTTTGTAAAACTAATTTCTTTACAAGCTTTTATTGGTTTAATCCTAAAGATATTTGATTTTACTGTAATAAAAAATTATGTTATTTGTGAAGGTAATCAGAAAAATTATGGTATTTGTGAAGGTAATCAGAAAAATTATGTTATTTGTGATGGTTATCAGAAAAAATAGTTTATTTGTGATGGTAATCAGAAAAAACTATGCTATTTGTGACGGTGATTAGAAAAAAATGTTATTTGTGATGGTAATTAGAAAAAAATATGTTATTTGTGATGGTAATCAGAAAAAATATGTTATTTGTGATGGTAATCAGAAAAAATATGTTATTTGTGATGGTGATCAGAAAAAAATAAGTTATTTGTGATGGTGAAAAAGAAAAAATGATCGAACAAGAATGTTCACCTTGAGAGCTGTATCTTTCAAACTTTTTTTACATTTGTTTAGTAAATGTCGTCTTTTATTATTGAATCTATGCATGAATAAATAAATATGTATATACTCCATCAATCATCCAAACAATGTTAGTATTTATCGGCCTGGCACCAAATGTGGTATTTTGTTCTGCTATCTGACTAAACTATCCTTATGTTTGACACATTTTCTCTAAAGAATTTACAACATCAGAAAATTATCTAAAAATCTATCTATATATTATTATTTACAAACTCATGACAATTTTTAAAATTATTTTAGCAAATATTAAAAGGAAAGTTACGGGAACTTTTAATAATGTAAACCTAATCAACTAATCAACTAATGTAAACCTAATCAACTAATCAACTAATGTAAACCTAATCAACTAATCAACTAATGTAAACCTAATCAACTAATCAACTAATGTAAACCTAATCAACTAATCAACTAATGTAAACCTAATCAACTAATCAACTAATGTAAACCTAATCAACTTTAACAAAAGGAACATAGTTATTGCCCCAACTATCGACACTGAGGGAAACGTCACTTATATTATATTACTCTGGAAATATTTTGGTTAGAAAGGCTGCCCGCCGTTCGTGGAATTAAAAAAATGGTCTGGTTCTCGGTAGAAAACTACCTATTCCGCGTCCATGCGATTAATCTGAATGACATGTCATCTATATTACTATGAAACTATTTGGAAACGATTGGAATATTTTTTTGTACAACATCGATCAAAGTGTTATATTGGGACAGTTGTACACGGCGTTTTGAGAAATATCAAATAATATAGCAGCAGCCAACCATGCACAGCCATATGTTACTCAGGGTGGTAAATATAAACTTTACAAAATCCCACATACATTTATGATATAGTTGAATTTGTATCAGGTTTAAGAGTTTCATAATCATCTCCATGCAAAATAAATATGTTAATCTTAAAATGTACACGTGTACTTCTTAAAATATAAAGATAAGCTCATTAAAATTTAAATATGTTACTCCCTGTAGTATTAATTTTTACTCCCTTGAGTAAAAAAGTAATCCTGTAATATTAATTTGTACTCCCTTGAGTAAAAAAGTACTCCTGTAGTATTAATATGTACTTCCTTGAGTAAAAAAGTACTCCTGTAGTATTAATATGTACTCCCCAGATCCTAAAACAATTGAAGGGCGGATACAAGGGGGGCGGGGTTACCTTTGCACCCCCTGACGGATTCAGGGGGGGCGACGACCCCCCCCCCTCCTGAGATTTTGAGGCCAAAAATGTTTCCAATTTGATAAAATAATGTTCCTAATTTGATTAATCGTATGTGTGCCCCTTTTTCAAGTTATATGAAGGAATTATGATTAAATACGAAACAAAGAACTTGGTATATCAAATTCTAGATAAGAAGATACAGTACTTAAAATTAGGAACAAAAACAGTTAAGTTAAGCAATTTAGTATTTTAGGAACAAGGTTAACAAAAAAAAAAACTATGAACATTATAGGTTTGAAAAAAGGGAACAATACATTAACACAAATGTTGGGTGAGTTAGGAACAAAAAAGGAAGAACTAGATTAGGAACATCAAATGTGGAACATTGACTATAGAGCTAGCTAGGAACATACACTGAGAACATAAGAACACGAACAATAAATGAAATACATAACCTATAAGGAACAATAAAAAGATTGTTAAGAAATTAAGAAAAACAAAAATGAAGGATTTTATACAGGGACAGAGTTTTAGGAATAGGAACAAAAATAGAAACATTAAGCAAGTTACAAGTTAGGAAAAAAGAGAACTAGAAATTAGGAACAAAAATTAAAGAACTAGGAACGTAATCTGTAAAACATAAAATAATGATCAACACGTGAAGGTAAATCCTACAGGTTTATTAAGTAAGGAACAAAAAATGCAAACACACATATGCGCATTGTGCAAAACAAACTTCATACATACTGTATAAATTTGAAACAATAGTCAATAATAGGAACATAAAGCAAGTTAAGAACTAGGAAAGTTATACGCATGTAAATTAGGAAAAATATTGTAATTTTGTTTAATGGGTAAGACCGTTACATTACTATGCATATGCAAGTTAGATAGGAACAATATTATAATATAAGTCTGTCCCAGGCCCGTATCCAGGGAGGGATGCAAGGGGTCAGGTGCAAACCCCTTTCTTCTGAAATTGGGGTGCAACGGCGATTTTGCACCCCCCCCCCCCGCCTTTTAAGTTGTTTGGTAAATTCCTGTCTTGACAATTTTTTATCATTCTGTAAACAAAGCTGTTCCCTCAGACCAACCAAATAAAACCTTTTTTGAAAAATAGCTGTCCTGAGGTAAGATTTTCTGATTGAACTGGTTTGGTGTTTTTTCGCATATGTTGATAAACAGATATACATGATACAATGTAACAAATAAAAAAATAAGATGTTACAGTTTGTATCAAAAATTCAATTCCTTGAATTTTGCAAAAACTTAAATTTTCTCAGTTTCAACATTTTGTTCAGACAATTCAAAATCAGTGAACGTGAGTAGTAATTTATCCAAATTATCAACATTTAGTGTCATCCAACATTGTAGATTAGAAATAGAAACTATGAAAATTTTTTGTGTACCAAAAAAACATCAAATTCAGGGAAAATTGAGTTTTCACTGTAAAATGAAGTTCAAGCTAAAATTACTTATGTTGTTGAACATTAAAAAGATATTCTACATAACATAAAATTCCAGTGAAAATTACTAGTTTTCATACAAAGGAGGACTCTGCCCCACCTTTCAACCCTCTGCCTCGCTCCCTACGATCCTTGGCCCATATTAAACGCCTCAGAATTTTTTGGTCCTATTTAGAGATTTTTGTACCTACAAAATTTTGTACCCTTTGGCTTAAATCCTGTTTACGCCCCTGACAATATGTACTCCCTCTTCCCTCTCTCTATTCTAAAATAATGATGCAAGATTGAATAAAATTTCCAACAGAGCAAATGGTTTTTATAAATGATGGTTTTCTGTGAGAAATCCTGACTGTGAACTGAACCAGCTTACAAAATGTAAAATCACACACAAAGTACAGCTCGTACAGTTTTATTAAATTGTAAATCAAGAAATTTTACTAACCGGTTTCTAAAATATCAACTGTAGGAATAGGTAACATTCCATTAAAAAAATTGCAGTTTTTTAGATTCAACTGAAATTTCCAGTAATGGAAAATTAAAAAAAATATGATTAAGATTAAGAGTAAGGTAAAAGACATAAACATATGAAATCTGCATGTCGATCACTGTTGGTTTTTCTTTTCTAAAATTTAACGAACTGGCTATATGGTAAGATATACATTGGACTACAATTCTATTTAACGAACTGGCTATATGGTAGATATACATGGAGGACAATTCTATTTAACGAACTGGCTATATGGTAGATATACATGGACTACAATTCTATTTAATGAACTGGCTATATGGTAGATGTACATGGAGGACAATTCTATTCAACGAACTGGCTATATGGCAAGATAAACATTGGATTACAACTCTATTGAACGAACTGGCTATATGGCAAGATATACATTGGATTACAATTCTATTGAACGAACTGGCTATATGGCAAGATATACATTGGATTACAATTCTATTTAACGAACTGGCTATATGGCAAGATACACATTGGATTACAATTCTATTTAACGAACTTGCTTTTTGGCAATATATACATTGAAGGACAATTCTATTTAACGAACTGGCTATATGGCAAGATATACATTGGATTACAATTCTATTTAACGAACTGGCTATATGGCAAGATACACATTGGATTACAATTCTATTTATAACGAACTGGGCATTTGGCAATATATACTTTGGGGTACAATTCTATTTAACGAACTGGCTATATGGCAATATATACATTTGAGTACAATTATATTAAACGAACTGGCTTTATGGCAATAAATACATTGGAGTACGATTCTATTTAACGAACTGGCTATATGGCAAGATATTCATTGCAGTACAATTCTATTTAACAAACTGGCTATATGACAATATATACATTAGAGTACAATTCTATTAAACGATCTGACTATATGGCTTGATATTCATTGCATTACAATTCTATTTAACGAACTGGCTATATGACAGTTCTAAATTTGAGTACAATTCTATTAAACGAACTGGCTATATGGCAACATATACATTGGAGTACAATTCTATTTAACGAACTGTCTATTTAGTAAGATATTCATTGCAGTAAAATTCTATTTAACAAACTGGCTAAATGGCAATATATACATTGGAGTACAATTCTATTAAACGAACTGGCTATATGGCAAGATATTCATTGCAGTACAATTCTATTTAACAAACTGGTTATATGGCAAGGTATACATTGGAGTACAATTCTATTTAACGTACTGGCTATAAAGTAAGATATTCATTGCAGTACAATTCTATTTAACAAACTGGTTATATGGCAAGATATACATTGCAGTAAAATTCTATTTAACAAACTGGCTATATGGCAATATATACATTAGAGTACAATTCTATTAAACGAACTGGCAATATGGCAAGATATACATTAAAGTACAATTCTATTAAACGAACTGGCAATATGGCAAGATATACATTGAAGTACAATTCTATTTAACGAACTGGCTATATGGCAATATATACATTGAAGTACAATTCTATTTAACGAACTGGCTTAATGGCAATATATTCATTGCAGTACAATTCTATTTAACAAACTGGCTATATGGCAATATATACATTGAAGTACAATTCTATTTAACGAACTGTCTATATGGCCAGATATACATTGGAGTACAATTCTTTTTAACGAACTTGCTTTATGGCAAGATATACAATGATTTGTTTTAAAAGCTGTGTCATTTATTATTTCCGACGATTTTATCATTTTTAATTAATGTGTCAAACACTTTTAATATGTCCAAACATGTTACCCCCGTATTTTATTAATATGTATTAGTACTGATTGTCAAAAGAGTCTGAAATGAATTTAACTATTTTCAACACACTAGGCTTAATTGAAGTTGCGTATACTCTGCGTACATATTGAAACCAGTTCTCTTTGGGCAGAATTTGTAAACAAGAATAGATGCATCAGTGTTCGTTTTCCGAGGAGGATAAAAGCATAAAATTTTGGAATTTTATAATATTTCCAAAATATTTTTTTTTCAATCGATATGAAAATAAAATTGAAATCAACTTTATATTATGACTTCTGCTTTGTTTTAAAGCTTATTTGATCTAGAAAGTACACAAACGTTTCATAAAAATACCTATAACACTATTATTTTGGCACGACATGCTATAAAGTTGTTGGACTTTAATTTTCTCAATATCTCAAAGGTTCTCGACTTTTTAGATAAATCTAAAAAGACTTGTACCTTCTCGATAAAGAGAAAATTTCTGTCCAAAAATTTTAAAACACTGCGAACTTAGAATGCGTTCCTGATTTTAGCGTTCTTTTCAAGCAATTTCAGTTTGTTCCATATTCGTTCTTTTGATAGTTGTTCCAATTTTTAAAGGAGCGCGTTCTATGTGTTACGTTGTTATTTTCGGAAGGATGGGATTGTTCTTGATAATTCCGTTTGTTCTCCTGAAAAAAACGATTGTTCCGCAGGAACGACGCCTAGCCCTGTCTATGACTGGGTTTGGAAGAGTAATGTTTGTTCTCAAGGGTAGCCGCTACCCGGTAGCATAGATCTCAGTTTTATGACAACCCTTGACAATTTTTTGTACAGTTTGATAAATACATTTACTGGGATGAAGAACAGGGACAGATGGTTTAAACTGAAGATATAAAGAGAATACTTTGAAATAAAATTTTTTTATCTTTAAATACACTGTATATACTATGCATTGCTTATACCATATGTAACACTATTGCTGAAGTGACCTGTGTTGCCCAGGTTCATATTATTATTCATAGTCATAGTTGCTCCCATGCACCTTTAAATAAACTTTGTATGTAAGATTGAAATCTAATATATTTTTAATCATAACTACTCTTTTTGAAAAGATATTGAGAAGAACAAAAATATTTTAGATTTTTAATATTGAACCGGATTAATTTGATTTTTGTATTCGTAAAATCAATACTAGAGGAGCTACGATGTCACAAAGTTGTACCGGTAATGTCGCATAGATTTGACATTCTCCTTCTGTCTAGTTTGCAGTTATAGTTTAAGAGCATGGTTGTAGCCGTGGAATTCAAAAGTCTCAAAAATATGTTAAGCCTTAGTCACCCATGGGTTACCTAAAAAATGTCAGGCAATTTGGTAGAGAGCCGTTTGGCCAGCCATAGCGAATGTGTTTGCAGTGTGCACTGAAGTGTATTTGTATCCATAATATATTTACTTAAAATAAACAGAGCAATTTCAATGCTAATTTTCTTGCTTCTCATATCAGACCAAATATTAAATTGAATTAAAAACAAATATGTACACACAGTTAAATACTATAGTGTACTGTCCACACTTTTTAATATCAAATTCAAAACCAATAACAGATTTTAAATAATTTTAACAGAAGAAAGAAGATTGCACAATTTTTGCAAAGAAATTTTGCATCGGTTTTGCACAGACACCTTTAAAGGGAATTTTTAACCCTATTCAGGCTGCCTGTGAAGGAGACGTCAGCCAAAAAATGGGTTAAAAAGGAGTAAACATTTTGGTGTAAACTTACATTTCAAATATCTGGTTCGTATCAAACTCTTGACTTTAAATACATGATATTGTATTTCATTAAATGTTAAAGCAATTTTATTATGAAGTCGCTTTTTTAATTTTCATTTTCTTTTTTTATTTGAAAGAAACTGAGAACGAAATTTGATGTGACCTTTAAATCCAAGATGAATATTTACCCTTTAGATAAGTATTATATCAGTGTTTTGCAGGAATAGAAAAAAATTAGATTGGATGAAAACTTCTTTATAAAACTGAACTGTTTACATGATACGTTGAAGTGTATCTTAAGGATACCTCATTATAGTAAGTTTAAGGCTTAAAAATAGTCTATTTTTCGCGTTTTTAAGAAATAACTGGAAATCTTCACTGACGTTATATAGCCTCGTAATAGACTCAGTAGTAGTCCCTGTTTTCTATAGTTTCCTGGATGCAGTCCCACCTTTACTAATTCCTTGGATGCAGTCCCTGTTTTCTTAATTCCCTGGATACACGCCTGTTTACCTGTAAATCCCTTGACACAGTCCCACCTTTACTAATTCCTTGGATGCAGTCCCTGTTTTCTTAATTCCCTTGATACACGCCTGTTCACCTGTAAATACCTTGACGCAGTCCCACCTTTACTAATTCCTTGGATGCAGTCCCTGTTTTCTTAATTCCCTGGATACACGCCTGTTTACCTGTAAATACCTTGATGCCGTCCCACCTTTACTAACTCCCTGGATGAGTCCCTGTTTTCCGAATTACCTGGATACATAAATATTTAAGACACATGAATTACGAGCATAAAATAACTGAGAATACGTAGATTATAGTTTCACGACAGAGGCAACATGTTTACGATGAATCCTATAGGTGGATTTGGGTTCTTTAGTTATAAGCGTAATCTTGCAATTAAGTCAAAGAATTGAGTCGTTTCCAGTCTGATTTTTAAGCCCCTACATATTTGCATCTTTGATATTTAAAACAATAACATTTGCTAGACAAAATAATCTAAGTTTGAAATATCAAATATTTACACCATTAGATTGCAAATATTAAGGGATTCAAAAAATCATGTTTTCTGATTCAATTCCTGTTTGTAATTTTAACTTTGGATAAATGAGTACTTTCTACAAAATTTGTAAATCTCTACATCTTTGAAACCTGATAGTCTAAATCTTTATATTTTTCAAACTTTGTGTATTTGATCTAACAGAATTTATATTTCAAAACATAAATGGTCTATTTCATCGGTTGCAAATATATATAGGGATTAGAAAATCAGAGTTTTGTACGAAAAAAGAAAAGAATGAAAAATCATCTGTTAAAAAATACCACGAATTTAACCACCGCAAAAATTTTGTGGAATTCCGATTTTTGATAGAAATTCAAAACTAAGAAGATCTCTATCAAATTTAAATAACAGAATACGAAAAATGAATACTTTACCAACATGGCCTAGTTTCAAAATAAAAAGTTGATTCGTGCTCTAGGGTTTAAATTGTTTTCTGCACTTTGAGGCCCAAGCATAAAAAAATTCACTCGCTGTTATAAGAACTTTTTCTTTTTGGCATTTATTTCCTTCTTTTTACTTTTTTCACCATTATACAATAACACACAGCGCGACGTTTCAACATCTATCTGATTTTACATTTGTCTATAGTCTGATTTTCTGATCTCTATATCTTTACAAGACCTGGAATATTTCAAAATGTGAGGTATGTAAGATCAAATTGTTAAAGTTTGAAATATTAAAGCTTTACACCATTAGGTTGCAAAGATGTAGGGATTATAAAATAGAAGTTTGTGGCAAAGACTTAATTCCTTTGTAACAACAAATGTCAAAACTAAAACAGCTTCCATCATTATGTTTTTAAAGTCTCGTATCCGTGAAAAAGATTAAAGTTCTATGGACTCGGAATAAACTCGCGGCATTAATACAAGAAATACTAAAAATATGCTTCAAAAAGTTAAACATTTGAGGGACAATGACAGAACTTGAAACTTTACTTGAATTAAAGCTATTCTTTATTTACAAAAATTCAATATTTCATCTTTTCTTTTCTATTTCCTCTCTCGTTGCCAGATTTTAAATAAAATTGTTTAATCTGCTAGGATTAGACACTTAAAAGTGGAAGGATGAGAGTTTTAAGAAAATTAGAATATGATGAGAAAGTGACTAGGAGGAGAGATTGCTGCGGTTGGTCTTCCACCTCTCATTTATGGCAGATCGAAATAAAAAATTGTTTCCACCAAAAATTTGGATATCCGCAAATTTGAATAAAAAAATCTGCAAATTTATAAATCGATGTTTTTGATCTGTTATTTTTATATTTTATATTTTAGATATTATAATAAGATTTGATTTAGCATGTTGGTCTATTTTGACAATTTTCTATGTGCACGCAGCACATTGCATTCTGTACTTTTGGAATGTCACATTTTCATACAAAAATGTTAAATATAATTCAGCTTTTGCATTAAAATGCTGTAATTTCCTTCTTTCAATTTACAATTATAGTATTGTTGTATTTTGCATGGAAATTGCTTGGTAGAAAAATAATTTAAAACTAATGTTGAACCTATTCTTGAGACAAGGTCCTGCATACAAACAGATTATTTTCTTGCAAAGAAAAAAAATTTGAAAATTATTTCAAATTGTTTGATCTAAATAACAGGATTTCAAGTTTATTTGACAAATTTTCGTTGTTTAGTGCAAAATATAGTTACAGTTTTTAAGATTTAGTTTTTTTTTAAATTAATTACAAAGCGTAATAACAAAAGGCATATTTAATAGGTTAGAGTCATAGATTAAATACCAATAACAGATAGGACACTTGATGTCTTCTTTTCAAGATTTAGGGATTTTTCGTTCAAAATAACCCTGAGGCACAGGCCCAAAGGAGTAACGCGTATGCTCTCTTTTAGTTAAGTAATTCAAAGCCGCATGCGCGTAACTCCTTTAGGATGCTGTCTTAAGGTTATTGTGAACAAAAAGGCCCATAATTAAAAACCTGAAAAGCTGAAGAATTTAGGTAATGAGCGGGTTTTACAATGAACAAAGAAGAATAAAAGAAAAGAAAGAAGAAAAAGAAGAAAAAGAAGAATAAAGCAGAATAAAGAAGATTAAAGAAGAATAGAGAAGAATAAAGAAGAATAAAGAAGAATAAAGAAGATTACAGAAGAATAGAGAAAAATAAAAAAGAATAAAGAAGTATAAAGAAGGTTAAGAAGATTAAGAATTATCGATGAATCTACAAGAAGAAAAAAGAAGAATATAGAAGATTAAAAAATTAACGATGAAACTACAAGAAGAATAAAGAAGAATAAAGAAGGATAAAGAAGAAAAAAGAAGAATAAAGAAGAATAAAGAAGAATATAGAAGAATAAAGAAGAATATAGAAGAATAAAGAAGAAGAAAGAAAATAAAGAAAATAAAGAAAATAAAGAAGAATAAAGAAGAATAAAGAAGAATAAAGAAAATAAAGAAGAATAAAGAAGAATAAAGAAAAATAAAGAAGAATAAAGAAGAATTAGAAGATAAAGAAGAATAAGAAGAGTAAAGAAGAATTAAAAAGAATTAAGAAGAAGAATTTACTGTATATATAAATGCATTCATGAAAATGAAGATGCTCTAACAAAAGACAAAAGAGTGCATTCACCTAATCTTAAGGTGAATTCTACACTTCATTATGTTCAGATTACTCTTCAAATATTTACAGAAGAACCGGTTTTCACCGCAGAGTAAACAAAGCGTAATAACAAAAGGCATACTTAATAGGTTAGAGTCATAGATTAATTACCAATAACAGATAGGACACTTGATGTCTTCTTTTCAAGATTTAGGGATTTTTCGTTCAAAATAACCTTGAGGCACAGGCCCAAAGTAGTTACGCGTATGCTCTCTTTTAGGTAATTCAAAGCCGCATGCGCGTAACTCCTTTAGGATGCTGTCTTAGGGTTATTGTGAACAAAAAGCCCCATAATCTTTTGAATAGACGACTCTTAGTGTCCTATCTGTTATTTTCAATAAATCTATGGTTAGAGTAATTTTCCTTTTTTAGGTTTATTTGTTTAGGTAAATATTGGGGTTAGAGAATCAACAATAGTTATTGATGGTTAATTTTTTTAGTTGCAATTAAACAATGAAGCTGCTGACCTGAGAAAATAATATCAAAATAAAGTAACAATAGCATTAAACTCGAATTTTTGAATCCTTATAACTTTGCAAACTGATTGATGGTGTAAAAAGCTAAAAGTTTGAATTTGATAGAAGGATTAGAAAGGTTACAGTAAGGATGAGGAAAGTGTTCTAATCCCTGGTTATGTAATTTAATTCAATAAATGCTATATATATATATAAATATAAATTGTAGAGGATGAAATCCCCGAAAGAGGATTATGAAATCCGCAAATCAGTGGTGTCGGATCTTAGAACCAGAGAAGACCTACTCAACTTCTTCTCCTTTTATACACTCGTTATTTATCATGTAATTATATCTAGAAGCAATAAATGTAACTGCGGATTTCATAATCCTCTTTCAGGGATTTCATCCTCTATAATATATATAACTCTACATATATCACCCTAAACTAAGCCCTCGGTGCTTATTGCAGTAATATGCAGTACTCTGACCGAAAAAATAGTTGTTTTTAGTGTAGAGTGACATTGAATAATATAGATGTTATTATGATTTATATTGAGTATCTTGGTTTAATGTATACTTGTGACGCATAGGATAGATCCTGACAGCCGTAAAAAGTTTCATCAATTTTCAAGACTGGGTCACTCACTAACTCACTTAAATCCTTTTTTTCGCCCTAGACATGTATGTTTTTTAACTTTAAATCATACTTTTTTTGCTGTAGTTTTTAGCAATAATTTGACAAAATTTTCAAAGCTTTTTGCGTAAGAGCCGGAAACCTTAAGAAGTTGGATGGATGTGCTGATAAGACCAAATGTTTTTAGCAGAGCAGCAGCAATCAATTAATGTAAAGATGATTTAACGTTTTACCTGTCTCCCTAAACCAAAGTGGTTTGGTATTTGATAAAACGGTTTCATGTCTATTTCACAGTTATTAGAAATTACCCTACTTTTCTACTATTGTACATTTGTAGTTTGCAGCAACAAGCCTTTTTCGGGGGGGGGGGGGAGTTTTTCCATGAAGAGGGAAGTGGGGAATCTCACATTTTCCCACCACTCTTGACTTGAGATTTTTCAATTTTTCTTTCTCGAATATAAATATAAAAATAATTCAGCCATTACGGAAAATAATGAAAATTAATGGAAAACTTAAAATATTCTCTCTTCAAAACAGATTTTAAGATGTGACTTCAACCATGATAAGTCATGACGACAACAATGATTAGCCATGATGAAATCAATGGTTAGCCATGACGACAATAATGATTAGCCATGACGACAACAATGATTAGCCATGACGACAAAAATGATTAGCCATGAAGACAATAATGATTAGCCATGACGACAATAATGATTAGCCATGACGACATTAATGATTAGCCATGACGGCAACAATGATTAGCAATGACGACAGCAATGGTTAGTCATGACGACAACAATGATTAGCCATGAAGACAACAATGATTAGCCATGACGACAGCAATGGTTAGTCATGAAGACAATAATGATAAGCCATGACGACAACAATGATAAGCCATGAAGACAATAATGATTAGCCATGACGACAATAATGATTAGCCATGACGACATTAATGATTAGCCAGGACGACACTAATGATTAGCCATGACGACAATAATGATTAGCCATGACGTATCAATAATTAGCCATGAAGACAATAATGATTAGCCATGACAACAATAATGATTAACCATGACGACATTAATGATAAGCTATTACGACAATAATGATTAGCCATGACGACAACAATGATAAGCTTGTTCTAAGATGAAAAATTTTCAAGACAAAATAACAAGAATTTTGAACAATAAAAGCTTTTTGAGCTAATATTTACCTAAGAAAAGTTTAACACTTTTTCTTGAATAAAAATATTTATTTTATTGACAACTTCAAACGTAGAATGTTTATATGTAAGATGAAGAAGATGAATGATAAACTAATTTAAGATTTTAAAAGCTATATATATCTTCAAAACTAGCAAAATAACAAATTATTATATAATGCTGTATTGATGTTCTTAGATGGGTTTATTTAGGTTCAGATTTCTTAAACAAAAATATGGAGGCCTAACCAAACATTCAAAATAGATAATATTCACAAAAAAGGGAACTCACGGAGAAATCTTCATGCGTTTATATGCTTGTTTCTTCTTATGAATTCAATGATTTGCCTGTACTCCCCCTCCCCCAGGGGGGATTTGCTTGTCCCCCCCCCAGCATACAATTTAAAAAATGAATCAGAAGAATTTGACTTCTATCTGGATATCTGAATCTATATATACCTAAGCTTAACTAGGTTTATCTGATGTCGATATTCCAGTTTAGATCCGCGGATTAAAAATTAAATTAGATTAAAGAGACTGTAATGAAACTGACGGAACTCATCACATGATCATTATACTGCACTGCCATTGGCTGATTTTCTGGTGACATAATACAGACTATAAGGACTATATGTGATAATATTATTAGTTATATCTATTAAAAATGCAAAATAAAAATTAAAAAATTATAATAGAAGCAAACCTGAGATTCTCAGGCTCCTGTGAAATATAATTTTTTTCAGATTGGTTGCGTATTTGCTAAATATGATCTGTTTATATTTACTACTTCTATAAAAAATTGTATATACATGAATTTCGTACAATTTTGACATAGTTTTATATCCATTTCTCGAGACAGTAAACATCAGATAGAAGTCTTATATTTATCGCAACACCTGAGATTCTCAGGTTTCATCCTATACCCCCCTTTCATTTTTCCTATACAGTCCCTTTAAATTGAATATCTATATTTAGAAAAGTATACAGCTAGATCAATTCTTTGTCTTAAAATTCACAATACAAAGTAATAACCCGAAATATTTCAATAATGGCTTCGTGAACAGAACCAAATGACAACTTCTATTCTCTTATTAGTTCTAAAATAAAAAACGTAATTGGAGAAAACACGAAAAAATTAGTTGAGAATAAAAAGTTTTAGAAATAGTTAATAGGCGAGCTTTGAATTCCACGTTCATGGTTTAATGAGAATAAAAATAAAATGCTATTAGGCTACACACAGACGACATTTAGTCTTAAACTTGTATTGTCACTCTGAATATTTAAGAAACCAATATGATCATTTTCATTCCCTTTTCATGCGTATATTTTAACGATTTATAGCCACAGATCTTTAAAACCCTCCCCCCTTCAGTCACACACATAAATATCGTGTTTTTTTCAAGATTCTTTGTTTTGATCTCCTCCCACTACACACTGTTTTGACGCATCAGATAGAACGGTTAATTAATTCACTGAAACTCTCTTAATTATCCGGCTCAGGAAGTTCTTTAACCATTGGGTTACAGAGTACAATTTGATCTTTACTGTTACGGAGTACAATTTGATCTTTACTGTTACAGAGTACAATTTGATCTTTACTGTTACAGAGTACAATTTGATCTTTATTGTTACAGAGTACAATTTGATCTTTATTGTTACAGCCGCGGCTATAAATGCCTCAAGCAAATATTAATAAACTTTGGAATTTCCTTTTAACATTTATGTAATTAAATTGATTTTTATACTGGTTCACTTTTCAAATCCATTAAATTACAATTTCCGACAAAAGAATAAAACTTGCTGAATTATAAATAAGACTAATCTTTCTAACAATACTAGGTTAGAAAATACAAAGTGTCCCACAAAACATGACGGTTGAAAGACGACTGGAAGGTCGTATTTGATCTTTATGATTTTCTGCATTTATTCGTCAACCTGCCTTTTAAAGTTTGGTTCTTGAAACTGTCATCAAAAAATTCCTCTAGTTTACAAAATTCTCCGATACAAGAAAGAACAAGTGAGTTAGTGAGGTCAAATAAAAGGTCAAGACCCGACACTTCAAATTTGACCCAGTCTGAAAATTTTATGAAACAATTCATCTACATTTCGCTAAAATGCGAAATGTGAAAATCTCGCGAAATCTGAAAATTTCGCGAAAAAGCGAAATTTTGTGAAAACCATGAGTTTTATAGTTGCAACAATCAATTGCTCAAAAGAACTTGTGAAATTCTCTGCTCTAATATCTCAATATTTGAAGTTTTATTATGTCGTATAATTAATTTCTCTTCCTTTACTTTATTAAATGTTTGATGAAGAGAATTTAATTTCACTAATGCGAAATTATCGCATTATTTATTCGCGAAATTTTCGCATTATTTATTCGCGAAATTTTCGCATTATTTTTTTTGCGAAATTTTAGCATTATTTTTATCACTAAATTTTCGCATTATTTTTTCGCGAAATTTTCGCATTTTTTCGCGAAATTTTGTGAAAACAGCGAAAATTTTCGCATCTTTCGCCAAACAACTTTTGGTAACACTAAGTACAACTATGCGCACATGCGCAAAAAACAAACGGCAAATAAAGGTCACAGAATGCGATGTTTTAAAATCATCAAAATTATTTCGAATCATTAGAATGTTTTTATCAAAAGAAAGATATTTCCCATAGTTGCTTCAATTTGGTTAATAAGATATTTTTCCTTAAAAAGAAACACATTTTTCTATGTATTAATAACAAAAAGGTTGTTTTCTCTTTTTGAACACATTTTCGTTTGTTTATTTTTATACTTACAAATTTGTTAAAACTTAAAAACAGATTTTATACGAATCTATGATTATATTTCAAAATTGTATACTTTATAAGTTTGTCACATTTAGCCAAACATTTCGTCTCAAAAGAGAAGCCAAAAAAATATTATAAAATAAAAACTATATACAAATGTAGTGAAAGATATTCGATGATTATAGGTTGTAATATCTGAATGATTTGTTTGAAATTAAATTTATTTTTTACGGTCTAAGTCGTATGTTGCAATTTTCTCAATTTGTATGGACGCCAAGTTATTTGTTATGAGACATCTTTAACAATTTTCTCCTTATAGATGCAACAGATAGAAGTAAGATTAGTAGCGATCAAAAGCGCTTTTTTATCGCATAAAGCCTATACCCCCTTTCATTTTTCGCGAACACTCCCTTTAATATATATTTTTTTCAGAGAGTGATAAATTAGCATTTTGTGAAATCAGTTCTAGATTTGAAAGAGTTGTAACTTTATTTTTATTTTTGATTAATTATCCAAATAAATAGTAGAAGAAAGAAAATGTTATGAAAAGTAAAACATGGATCATGTCCTGGAGGTGTTTGTTTAATTTATTAAACCTAGTTTTTGTCCTGTAATATTTACACCTGTTACTAGCATAATATTCTCACTACCTACACTAAACTAAGGCTTTAAAATAATTTAATCTTTTTTTTTCTTAATTTGTCGAAATGAAAATTAAAGTAATTTCAAGTGACCTTTGGACTGATCAAGGATACACAACAGTACACTTTAAACCTTGGACTGATCAAGGATTCACAACAGTACCCTTTAAACCTTGGACTGATCAAGGATTTACAACAGTACCCTTTAAACCTTGGACTGATCAAGGATTTACAACAGTACACTTTAAACCTTGGACTGATCAAGGATTCACAACAGTACTCTTTAAACCTTTGACTGATCAAGGATTCACAACATTACTCTTTAAACCTTTGACTGATCAATGATACACAACAGTTCTCTTTAAACCTTTGACTGATCAAGGATTCACAACAGTACCCTTTAAACCTTGGACTGATCAAGGATTTACAACAGTACCCTTTAAACCTTGGACTGATCAAACCGAATTGTAAGGTCACTTGAAATTATGGTTACAGTCCCTTTAAGCAAGACCTAACACTGGGTCTTGGATAATAAATTAAAAGAGGAAGCTTTAAGAGGGTACTAAGTATTAATTGTAAAGAAAATGAGATGTGTTTCCTATGTGTTGAATTGGCGTGATTCCCTCCACCTCCATGGTAAATTACATTTTACAAAGGTTAAAAAACATTTGCTGCAGTTTTATGAAAAAATATGTACAATTTACAATTTAAATTAGTTCATCAGGGAAAACTGAAAGCATGAATATACCATAATTATGAAAATTCACTATTGTTACACTATTTTCACAATTTTATAACTATCGTATGTTTGTGTAAAGAGAATCAGTATGAACACTCTATTTTAGGTTGAAACTTTTGAAAAAGAAAGAGCTAGACCTGCTTTGGAGAGATTTAATAAAAATAAGAAATAAATAAATGAATAAATAAATAATAATTGATTGTGATAAAATCAAATAGTGATTATCATTCACAGTTTATTATGAACAAAAAGATTGTCGGTTCAGCAAACTCTGGATATGTGGAATAGCAGATTTTCTATATTGTTCTGTCCTGGCATGATTAACATGATACTGCTCCTGGTGGCGTAGTTGATGTTCATGTGGGTTTACTGCAGCAGGGAAGAGATGAAGATGTTTCGAAGATTTAATACATTTCTTTGCAAAAGAGAGGGATAGCTTGTCCATTCTTGACTCCAGGGTATCCAGTTCGTGAAATTCTTGACTCGTATTTCTGTAATCTCTTGGTTAAGAATAGTTTCATCGAAAATTTAGGAATATCCAAAAAAGTTAAGTCAATCCTGCTGGACTGGAACTCTAAAGATAGGATCAGTGTTTTCTGAAGTGAACTGGGAAATCGTTTCCCGAAAGTTTTACATTTTTTCGCATTTCATTCGTAGGAAGAAAAAATGCGAAAATTTCGCAAATTTTGCAATTTTTCGTGAAATTGGCATTTATTATTTTTACTTACACAATTACTTATTTAAGGCACCCTTTAAGATCCTTTTAGATTTGTTGATCCTTGTTGATCCTTGTTGATCCTTGTTGATCCTTGTTGATCCTTGTTGATCCTTGTTGATCCTTGTTGATCCTTGTTGATCCTTGTCGATCCTTGTTGATCCTTGTTGATCCTTGTTGATCCTTGTTGATCCTTTAGTTAACTTGAAACATGTAAGAATTTCCAAAGAGACTTCTCAAAAATCTAGCTCTGGTTTCCATCACCTAAAAAAGAGGTAAAAGAAACTAAACATGTAAAAATATCTAAACATAATATTGCTATAAACTATCTTGAAAATTATGAGAGGATTAAATTTTAAGAATCAATGCTTGACCCCTTAATCAAAGTTTTCCCTGCAGAGTATAACCTCAATCAAAGTTATCCCTGCAGAGTAAAACCTTAATCAAAGTTATCCCTGCAGAGTATATCCTCAATCAAAGTTATCCCTGCAGAGTATAACCTTAATCAAAGTTATCCCTGCAGAGTATAACCTCAATCAAAGTTATCCCTGCAGAGTATAACCGTCGCGGGACAGATTCTCAATACACTAAATTCCGGACCTCTACTAGTTAAGCAAACTGTATGGAAAACTTCTTATTGCTTATTTGTATTATCTCATGCTTATAGTTGAACAAGAATATGAAAAATATGAAAAATATGAAATATGATCTTTTTCTTCCATCTTTCAGAGTCATGTATCATATATCTGCACTCAATGTAAAATTTTTTGCATAATGTAATCAGAGCTGAGAACTTTTGTGTTGGATACTTATAATACGGATCCGCTTGATGTCGATATTCATTGTAGGCAATTTAATTTAATGATCAATGCTTAATCTCTTTATTTCAGATATGTCTCCCCCTGATCAACGCTCCTTCAACCACTGAAAAAGTGAAATTACCATGCGGGATATTGAGTAAAAATTAACTGCATATTAACAAAAGATTGAGATCAAGAATTGACACAACTCAAGATTTTCAGCTCATAATGAACTTATAGATAATATAATTTGAATTAAACCTCTTGATCTGAATCCCGTGGATTTTGGAGCAGCTACAAAAGCCAAAAAATGCTAAATGTTGCAAACAAGATAAGAATAGATTTTCATCCAACTATTAACTATATAATAATATATATATACTTTTTTAATTTGTTTCTCGATCGAACAATACTGTTTGAATTGTTTTGTTTTTCTGATAATTATAGATATGTGTTTCTATGTGACATATTTTCCCTGAGGGAATCAGGAGTATGGGGATTTATTTTAGTTTCTATATTATTTTCCATATTGACTTGAACACACAATTTTCGGAGAAATAAGAAAATCATGTAAAACATCGCTGGACAATTTTAAATGACCGTAACAAAAGAATCTCCCTAGAAGAGGCTGATTCACAGATTACTTAAACTGCACAAAAGTCGGCCCGGGACTTAAGATGGGTACTCTGGACTTATTTTCATACGACCCCAATTTGTAGAGTGGCATGTATATAAATTTGTGACATTGTGGCATTGTTTCGCAACCTCCCTTCAGTTGCTTAAAAGAGAACAAAAAAATACCAGGTAGTATTCCTACAGAGCTTCGAATTGGAACCCTCTCTCCTGACAGACGACATCTCCATAAAACAAAAAAAACCAGGAAAATGCTTCTATCTTTATTGAAGAGTTCAATCTAATAAAATACTCTAATTAATTTTAATATATTTACATGTATCACATAGTTGTATTTTCTTATTATTGTAGGACTAGGTGTATTTTCTTATTATTGTAGGACTATGTGTATTTTGTTATTCTTGTAGGACTAGGTGTATTTTATTTTTAGTGTAGGACTAGGTGTATTTTGTTATTATTGTAGGACTAGGTGTATTTTCTTATTATTGTAGGACTAGGTGTTTTTTTCTTATAATTGTAGGACTAGGTGTATTTTCTTATTATTGTAGGACTAGGTTTTTTTTCTTATTATTGTAGCACTAGGTGTATTTTCTTATTATTGTAGGACTAGGTGTATTTTCTTATTATTGTAGGAGTAGGTGTATTTTCTTATTATTGCAGGACTAGGTGTATTTTCTTATTCTTGCTGGACTAGGTGTTTTTTCTTATTATTGTAGGACTAGGTGTATTTTCTTATAATTGGAAGACTAGGTGCATTTTCTTATTATTGTAGGACTAGGTGTATTTTCTTATTATTGTAGGACTAGGTGTATTTTGTTATTATTGTAGGACTAGGTGTATTTTGTTATTATTGTAGGACTAGGTGTATTTTGTTATTATTGTAGGACTAGGTGTATTTTGTTATTATTGTAGGACTAGGTGTATTTTGTTATTATTGTAGGACTAGGTGTATTTTGTTATTATTGTAGGACTAGGTGTATTTTGTTATTATTGTAGGACTAGGTGTATTTTCTTATTATTGTAGGACTAGGTGTATTTTCTTATTATTGGAAGACTAGGTGTATTTTCTTATTATTGTAAGAATAGGCGTATGTTCTTATTATTGTAGGACTAGGTGTAATTTCTTATAATTAAGGAATGTCGCAAATTATTGCGAACATCATTTGGACTATTTTAAAGTCATATCTCTTTACTGTCACGTTTCTTGGGACACCCTGTATACGCATGTTAATATAACATTATGTCTTATTAAAGGGAGTGTTCGCGAAAAATGAAAGGGGGTATAGGCTTAATGCGATAAAAAAGCGCTTTTGATCGCCACTAATCTTACTTCTATCTAAGGAATTAATTT